>NW_020956081.1:121357-125841 GCF_003031625.1 Empidonax traillii
TGGGGAGGCCCCTGGGGAGCCAGGTGGTGCTCCCTGATCCCATCCCCGCCTCACAGACCTGGGATCTGTTAACAGTCCACGTCTGGGAGATGTCCTGAAAGCTGTGCAGGCTCCAGAAATGGCCTGGAGTGGCTCAAAACCTTCCATGGCAGATTTTTTCCCTGGTGCACGTGGGAGCCTGGCTGTGAGGTGGAGCTGATGGGCTCTGGGAATGATCCCTGTGGAGCAGGTAGGGACAGGGGACACGCTCAGCCACACCCCCCTGCTTGCACAAGCAGGGAACCAGGGCTGCCTGTCTTCCCTGGCAGGTGGGATCCATTCCACAGGCTCCAGGGGAAGCAGAATTCCAGCTCCAGCCCGAAAACCCTGCACGCAGATTTGTAAACCTGTGTCTACACAGTAATTAAAATGCTTAATAATCCTGATGACAAACAGACCTGAAACCCAAAAAGCAGCTTCTCTCTGCATCAACTGTACTAGGAACAGGTTCCACTGAGGAAAAAAACCCTCCCTTTCCCTGGGATTTCTTGTAGGGCAAAGAGCCATCCAACCACAGCCAGCACTGAAACGATGGCAAACACAGAGAGGGAGAAATAAAACCCATGGCATGGAAAACCCCAGCACTTCACCTGCCAGGCACCACCCAGGCATGGCCATTTTGACATGTTAGCATGGACACAGCAGGGATCAGGACCCCACAGGGATCAGGACCCCCAGGGTGCAAACCTACACACCCACCCTGCAGCCTCTGACCAGGTCAGCAGAGAAATGAATGCAGAAGGAGGTGAAATTCCCTGTTCGTGGTGCCTTGCCAAGCTGGGATTACTGGTTGGGACTCCTGGCACCCACAGCCACGATTAAGCCACCAAGTGTTCTCCCCCCACCCCTCATCCCAGACTCCAGGATGTTTTCACGTGCCAAGTTGTGTCTGGTGGTGCAGCAAAGTCTTCTCCATCCCCACCCCGAGTCTGCCTTTCTCTTCCACACCTACTGGAGCCCATCTAATCCTCAGGGATCAGAGGAGGCTGGGAGGGGAACACCCCTCCTGTGAAAGGCAGGTGCTCTGCCATTTCCATCTCCAACTCCCCCAGTGCCAGAGGACAGGGAGCCCTCAGCAGCTCCCTCAGGCTGGGACACATCAGAGAGGAAAGAGAGCACCCAAACCACACCAGCCAGCACTCCTGACAGAGGTGGGAATGCTCCTCTCCACCAGCAGAGCTGCTGGTTCTGCTGCAAACCACCCGTGCCCTCCTGCAAACCACCCGTGCCGGGCGCTGCCCACGCGGGGAGGGGGCCACGTGTTTGCATCAGAGCTCTTGGCACAGGAGCCCAGCCAGGTTTTGGACCGCAGCTCAGGGCTGGAGCAGCACAGCTGGGGTGGCCAACATACATCACAGCACTCATCTGGTCCGAGTCCACCTCCAGCTAGTCCAGTATCCCATTTTATCATCCTAATTACGAGCAGATTCCCAACTCGCTTCCTCCCCTCCCTGAGGTATCTCCAGCTTCACCCTTTTCTTCCTCCCTCTGGCTGGTTGCAGTGAGCAGGTGAATTGCAGGCCTTTGTTATTTTTTGTTATATTACTGCTGGTAGACAAAGCTTGGCCCCTTTCATTTTCCTTTTATTGCAGCTTCTTTTGTGCAGATTAAAATAATTGATATTGATAACGTGCTCTGCCCCCTGCCCCTGCTCCCAATTACTTGCACAGGCTGGGGATCCTGCCTTATGGATAGGACAGGAATGGTCTTAATTAGCCTTCTGGGCTCCAGAACTGGTCCTGGCTTTGATTTGAGAGGTTTGGGATTGTGCAGCCTGATTGTTGTGGGTTGGGGTCAGCGGGGGCTGGCTTTGAGCTGCATTTTCCCAGAGTGCTGCCAGGTGCCCAGCAAAAATGGGGAATTTTCTGCAGCCACCTTCGTGTCCAGGGTTAAGAATGACAGCACTGAAGGGTCTTTCCATCCACAGTTTTACTGGGAATAGAGTTGGACCACTGGAGTCCTGCAAGAGCCAAGGGAGCAGCGGCCTTTGGACGAGGTCAGCCCTGCACTGAGTGGGGGAAACCCCAGGAATGTCACTGATGGGAACAACAGAAAAGGAGCATTGCAGCTGAAAAGGCAGATGGAGCTTTTTGGACCTGCAAAACTCCATTTCACAGAATCACTAAAGCTGGAAGAGCCCTCTAAGATCATCCAGTCCAACCATCAACCAGCCCCCCGTTAACACGGACACAGGATCAGGACACCACAGGGAGCAGGCACCACGGTCACCACTGAGCACGTCCTTCAAGTGCCACATCCACATGCTTTCCAAACATTTCCAGGGATGGTGACTCCACCACCACCCTGGGCAGCCCCTTCCAACTCCTTCCATAAAGAAATTTCTCTTGATATCCCATCTAAACCTCCCCTGGCACAGCCGGAGGCCGTTCCCTCTCCTCCTGTCCCTGTTCCCTGGAAGCAGAGCCCGACTTCCCCCGGCTCCCCCCTCCTGTCAGGGAGTTGCAGAGCCAGAAGGTCCCCCCTGAGCCTCCTTTTCTCCAGGCTGAGCCCCCCCCAGCTCCCTCAGCTGCTCCCAACAGGAATTATGCTCCAAAATGTCAGATGGACCTCGATTAGAGACCAGGGGTGTTGTCACACCCTGGGCCACTCTCAGTGGCTGTGACGTGAAGCCAGAGAAGGGAATATTGTTTCAGGATTGTTTCCTTCACCAAAGCAGGGCTCCTCACCCCTGCAGCATCACCACACACAGCTTTTCCTATTTTAACACCTTTTCTATTAAACACAAATGCAAAGCTGAAGGTGAAGAGGGAGGGGAAGCTGAACTTGTCTGGAACCAGAGAGGAGACGAGATCAGAGCCAGAAAACAAGCCACAGTCTCTAATCAGCACACAGCATAATCACTGAAAAAGATGCCAAGAAGATAAAACCACGGAATTCTGAACTGCCAACGATCATGCCCTGCATGTTGGACAGCAGCACCGGGATGCTCCGTTTGTGCCTGCACATGTCCACATTTTGGGAGTGGGAGCAGGAAGGTCTCGGGACAACACCACAGAAAACTCCTTCCTGTCCCTCCCCTGCAGCATTTTTAACAGTGAAGTTCTCAGCGAGGCTCAGGTTTGTTCCTGAACCCGTGATGGGGAGGGGAGGGGAGGGGAGAAATCGGTCTTTTAGGACTGTGGTTGGGAAAAACAGCATCACCCAGCTGGCACGTGGACACTGCCTGCACTGCCAGCAGGCCAGGATAAAGCAAGAAAACATGGAGAAATGCCTGGCAGGAGAGGAAAGGTTTGGGAAAATCGTTTTACCAAAGTAAAGCAGGCAAGAGAAATGAGGTTTTATGCAGAGATCACTCACCTCGTAGTGATAATCCATGCACGTTAACTCTCTCCAGCAGCGATCTCCTCGGATTTTAATCAGCCCCTAGGGAAAAGATGACAAGAATACAGTCAGAAATATTTTATCTTGTATCTCAAGATGCCAAATGCTCTGGTTAAACTTACAGCCTGTAATGGCAGAGGCTGAAGGAGACCCAGGGCACGTCCACCCTCCGGGTCCAGATGTTCCCAAGGGAATGCTGTGCATGTGACTCATTCCACTGCCATTTTACTGAAAATCTGACCCCAAACCCTTGTGGAACGTGCCACGTCTCTTCAAGGGTGCTGGAAGATGCTTTACCCACACCTGAGCCTTTGCAGAGCAGCCCAGGGCTCCCAGGATCAGCAGAATCCCTGGATACCAGCAACAAGAAAATCCAGGCTCTGCCACTGGGTCACTCTGTGTAACAGATAAGTGTTCCCTGCAGCCCTAACCACAGCCATAACCACAATTTTAAAGCCCAAACCCAAGATTTTCCCTCTGGCAGAGCCACTCCTGCTGCCTGTGGAAGAGGGAACAGCGACAGAGCGGGACAGGGACCCACAGCCTGCCCTGAGCTGGCCACAGAGATGCAATCAAAGTAATTAGAGAAACAAAAGAGGAGCAGGGGAAGGAAGCTGACAGATCCAAACACAGATGGATGCACTAATGACAGCTCTACTCCACCTCAGGTTAGAGGTTGGCAAGGAAACGAGCAGGTATCCGAGCTGGCCGCGCACTGATATCTCAGGGCAACAGGAGGGGAAGTTTCCAAACCACTGGGTCCATTCCAGGCCTGGCAGTAATATTGGGATTAAATTTCTTTGCCTCAGAGATGAAGAGCAGAAAGGAATCAGTGGTCCAGAGCAGGAAGGACACCTGGGCAGGGATGAGCAGGAAGCCCTGCAATCAAGCCCCGCCAGCCCCAAGGGATTGCCGGCTCGGCTTTGATGTAGGGGAAGGTCCCTGATTAGGATCACAATATCCCAAATTGAGGAAAGCTTCACTAGTCAAAAGGTTGAAGCAGCTCTATCATCTGCATACAATTAGGGGGTATTTGCCTACCTCTGACATCGCCCCTAATTAGGATGTTCCTGCCCTCCCTTAGGAGAAGAACAGAGGGAGTT
>NW_020956081.1:125857-161233 GCF_003031625.1 Empidonax traillii
GGCTTTGATGTAGGGGAAGGTCCCTGATTAGGATCACAATATCCCAAATTGAGGAAAGCTTCACTAGTCAAAAGGTTGAAGCAGCTCTATCATCTGCATACAATTAGGGGGTATTTGCCTACCTCTGACATCGCCCCTAATTAGGATGTTCCTGCCCTCCCTTAGGAGAAGAACAGAGGGAGTTCCTGGGAGGAACCCGGTGCTGCACCGGGAACATCCTGAAACTTCTTCACATTTACAGCAGGGAAGGTTTTCAAGGAGAGATTCATGGCTAAAACCTGAAAGCTCAGAGGAGGAAATTCCAGCACTATGGCCCATCCTGGCCTATTGGATTCACCCAAAGTCCCAGAACCACAGAAGGGACCACAGGGGCTCCTCTGGTCCCACCTACCTCCCCACACTACAAGCCTTAACTTACAGAACAGAACTCAATTTAGCAGGTTTAGGGCTCAAGAAAAAAAAAATCCAAATTCCAGTTAAAAATTCCATCCCCCCCAACCATCCAGACCTCTTAAATATCCTGAAATACCCAGTTCCCAAGGCTGGATGTCTGCCTGACTGATCTGAGAGCACAGGGCTTCTGAGTGGGAAAAAGAGAGGACAGGACCAAGTTTAATAACTCCTCACAGGCAGGAGAGGGATGCAGTGATATCACACAGGATTTGGGATGGGAGAGCAGGGTGGTGGGGAGTTACTGAGCAGATCCCATCACTCTGCAGGGCTGGAGCAGGAGGGGCCAGGACAAGACACACTCGCTGTCAACACTCCCGGCTTCATCTTCCCCTCCCGAATCATCCCCAGCTCATCCTGCCCTCCAAACCTCTCCTAAAGTTACAGGATCCACTGATAGCATCTCCCAGGATGTGCCTCAGCTGGCAGCCCTGGCAGGGGCAGGACAGAGCCAAGGAAGGCTCTGTGCAGGAATTGCTGGGATATTAAAACAGGTCAGTTATCTCGGTGACCTCCCCTCCTTCCTGCCCAGGCTGTTACCAAGCTCTGGGATTCCACAGGGGGAAATTAAATCAAAGTACCTGAGGGAAAAGCACCACACTGAAAATCCAAACCTTCCCTGCAATGAGTCACTGAGGCAGCTCATCACATTTTGTTTACTATGAAGCTTTCAAGCAGGGAAGTCACTTAAAACCCCAAATACCAAAGCTGATTTTCTGCACAGAAAACTCCCACTCCCACAATTAGGAGGGTGTTCCAAGCCCTTGTTGCCCCCCTGCTGTCTTGGGTCCAAACTTCCACACTGGCATGGGAGTTTTCCAATTTTCCAAAGAATTTGGACCAAGCAACAAGAGCACAAAGTGCACAGAAAATCTCCCTGTTCTGTGGCTTCAGTTCTGCTGAGGAGGGACCACGAAAGGAGAACGTGGCGGGTCACTCCACAATCCTGCTGTGGAGAATCATGGAATCACGGAGGTTGGGAAAGACCTCCAAGATCACCAAGTCCAACAACCACCAGCACCACTAAACCATGTCCTCGAGTGCCACATCCACACCCCCCAGAGATGGGGACTCCACCCCTGCCCTGGGAAGCTGTGCCAGGGCTGGACAGCCCTTCCCATAAGGAATTTTCTCCTCATATCCAACTAAACCTGCTGTTCCCTCTCATCCTGGTGCTGTGGGGTCCTGGGTATGGTCCCACCACGATGGGTCCTGACAAACCTGGATGCTCCACACTTGGATGGGCTCTGTTTTTACCCAATTGTTTGGTTCCTGCTGCCATTTTTTTTTTGGAGTGAATGACAAGGACAAATAAAATGGAAAACAAAGGGAGGAAAGAAATGATCTGATATTATTCCACCTTGGCATAATGCTCCTAATATTGTCACGTAGCAATGGGATCATTTGGGAAAGATGGAAAAGATGTGCTGTTGCAAATTCTGCACACTAACCTGTTCCTCCTTTTCTAATTTCTAAAATTACTTTAAAAGTTCCTTTTTCCCTTTTTTTTTTTTAAGTTTAAAAAAATTTGGGAAGTCTCTTCCTGGTTCTGAGCTGGCAGAGCAGTAGCTAAAAACTTGAATTCTGCATTTATTTTGGAGGCTAAAGGGCAGGGGATGGGAGAGTTTTGAAAACATTTTTACACTTTCCCCTTTTTATGATCAGCTCTAACAGACAAAACTAAAAAGTGCATGTTGGGGGGGGAGGAGGGGGGGCAGGAAAACGGCTTTTTAAGTTTATTTTCCCTTTCCAGTGACAATGGCAAATGCATATTTACAAACTTACAACCCCAGGAAAAACCAGGCACCCCCAAACCACCAGCTCTGTTTGCACACGGGGGTGGCCGAGGGGACTTCCAGAGTATCAGAAGGGGAAGGAATTCAGCAACACAAATTAAATACGAGCCACAGGGAAGGAAACAGGTGGCCAAGTGAACCAGCAATTGCCCTTTCACCTCCCTGGCCTTGCTTTGAATCCAGCTCCAACCAGGATTATTGAATCCATCCTGGTGGGAAGGAGGCTGCAAAGACACTGGGGGTGGATGGTTTAGGCCGAGCCTGTGGCAATCAGAAGGTTTTCCCCCCCAGTTCCCTGGAGTACCAAACAATCCTGGCCTGGGGAAGGGTGGGATCTCTGTCCTGGGAATGTCCAGAGGCTCCGGGGGCTCCGCACGCTCGGGCATCCCCCTGCGCTTCAGAACATTCCCCCTGGATTGAATTAACTCCACAATGAAATATGGGCTCAATATCTCCTTCCTTTCCACATCTGCTCCCTCCAGGGCACGGCCCAGGGGGAGGATGGAGATGCAGCACCTGCCTGGACCTGGGAAACACCAACCTCCAAGGCTCCCAAAGAAAAGGTGCCTTAAATCCACCACTGAATCCGTCAGACAACTCCACGAGGATTTTTACGCTTCACAGAAGGAGCAAAACCTCCCCAAAGAAGATAAAACTGTTTTCCCTTATTTTCCTGATGCCAGCACAGACGATTCGTGGATCCAGGGGTGATCCCTCATGGATCTGGGATGATCCAGCCCCCACCATGCCCCGCAGGTCCCCTCTCCGACACCGCTCAGAGGGAGGGAAGGGCTCGACTCCCACCCCCCAATTCCTGCCTTTCCCCACTCCCAGGGGGGCTCTGCCCAACTGTGCCCCTTCCCAGCTCCGCACTTGGGTGATTCAAANGAGCAGGAAGCCCTGCAATCAAGCCCCGCCAGCCCCAAGGGATTGCCGGCTCGGCTTTGATGTAGGGGAAGGTCCCTGATTAGGATCACAATATCCCAAATTGAGGAAAGCTTCACTAGTCAAAAGGTTGAAGCAGCTCTATCATCTGCATACAATTAGGGGGTATTTGCCTACCTCTGACATCGCCCCTAATTAGGATGTTCCTGCCCTCCCTTAGGAGAAGAACAGAGGGAGTTCCTGGGAGGACCCGGTGCTGCACCGGGAACATCCTGAAGCTTCTTCACATTTACAGCAGGGAAGGAGAGATTCATGGCTAAAATCTGAGAGCTCAGAGGAGGAAATTCCAGCACTATGGCCCATCCTGGCCCATTGGATTCACCCAAAGTCCCAGAACCACAGAAGGGACCACAGGGGCTCCTCTGGTCCCACCTACCTCCCCACACTACAAGTCTTAACTTACAGAACAGAACTCAATTTAGCAGGTTTAGGGCTCAAGAAAAAAAAAATCCAAATTCTAGTTAAAAATTCCATCCCCCCCCCAACCATCCAGACCTCTTAAATATCCTGAAATACCCAGTTCCCAAGGCTGTATGTCTGTCTGACTGATCTGAGAGCACAGGGCTTCTGAGTGGGAAAAAGAGAGGACAGGGCCAAGTTTAATAACTCCTCATAGGCAGGAGAGGGATGCAGTGATATCACACAGGATTTGGGATGGGAGAGCAGGGTGGTGGGGAGTTACTGAGCAGATCCCATCACTCTGCAGGGCTGGAGCAGGAGGGGCCAGGACAAGACACACTCGCTGTCAACACTCCCGGCTTCATCTTCCCCTCCCGAATCATCCCCGGCTCGTCCTGCCCTCCAAACCTCTCCTAAAGTTACAGGATCCACTGATAGCATCTCCCAGGATGTGCCTCAGCTGGCAGCCCTGGCAGGGGCAGGACAGAGCCAAGGAAGGCTCTGTGCAGGAATTGCTGGGATATTAAAACAGGTCAGTTATCTCGGTGACCTCCCCTCCTTCCTGCCCAGGCTGTTACCAAGCTCTGGGATTCAACAGGGGGAAATTAAATCAAAGTACCTGAGGGAAAAGCACCACACTGAAAATCCAAATCTTCCCTGCAATGAGTCACTGAGGCAGCTCATCACATTTTGTTTACTATGAAGGTTTCAAGCAGGGAAGTCACTTAAAACCCCAAATACCAAAGCTGATTTTCTGCACAGAAAACTCCCACTCCCACAATTAGGAGGGTGTTCCAAGCCCTTGTTGCCCCCCTGCTGTCTTGGGTCCAAACTTCCACACTGGCACGGGAGTTTTCCAGTTTTCCAAAGAATTTGGACCAAGCAACAAGAGCACAAAGTGCACAGAAAATCTCCCTGTTCTGTGGCTTCAGCTCTGCTGAGGAGGGACCACGAAAGGAGAACGTGGTGGGTCACTCCGCAATCCTGCTGTGGAGAATCATGGAATCACTGAGGTTGGGAAAGACCTCCAAGATCACCAAGTCCAACAACCACCAGCACCACTAAACCATGTCCTCGAGTGCCACATCCACACCCCCCAGGGATGGGGACTCCACCCCTGCCCTGGGAAGCTGTGCCAGGGCTGGACAGCCCTTCCCATAAGGAATTTTCTCCTCATATCCAACTAAACCTGCTGTTCCCTCTCATCCTGGTGCTGTGGGGTCCTGGGTATGGTCCCACCACGATGGGTCCTGACAAACCTGGATGCTCCCCACTTGGACGGACTCTGTTTTTACCCAATTGTTTGGTTCCTGCTGCCATTTTTTTTTGGAGTGAATGACAAGGACAAATAAAATGGAAAACAAAGGGAGGAAAGAAATGATCTGATATTATTCCACCTTGGCATAATGCTCCTAATATTGTCACGTAGCAATGGGATCATTTGGGAAAGATGGAAAAGATGTGCTGTAGCAAGTTCTGCACACAAACCTGTTTCTCTTTTTCTAAATTCTAAAATTACTTTAAAAGTTCCTTTTCTCCTTTTTTTTAAGTTTAAAAAAATTTGGGAAGTCTCTTCCTGGTTCTGACCTGGCAGAGCAGTAGCTAAAAACTTGAATTCTGCATTTATTTTGGAGGCTAAAGGGCAGGGGATGGGAGAGTTTTGAAAACATTTTTACACTTTCCCCTTTTTATGATCAGCTCTAACAGACAAAACTAAAAAGTGCATGTTGGGGGGGGAGGAGGGGGGGCAGGAAAACGGCTTTCTAAGTTTATTTTCCCTTTCCAGTGACAATGGCAAATGCATATTTACAAACTTACAACCCCAGGAAAAACCAGGCATCCCCAAACCACCAGCTCTGTTTGCACACGGGGGTGGCCGAGGGGACTTCCAGAATATCAGAAGGGGAAGGAATTCAGCAACACAAATTAAATACGAGCCACAGGGAAGGAAACAGGTGGCCAAGTGAACCAGCAATTGCCCTTTCACCTCCCTGGCCTTGCTTTGAATCCAGCTCCAACCAGGATTATTGAATCCATCCTGATGGGAAGGAGGCTGCAAAGACACTGGGGGTGGATGGTTTAGGCCGAGCCTGTGGCAATCAGAAGGTTTTCCCCCCCCAGTTCCCTGGAGTACCAAACAATCCTGGCCTGGGGAAGGGTGGGATCTCTGTCCTGGGAATGTCCAGAGGCTCCGGGGGCTCCGCACGCTCGGGCATCCCCCTGCGCTTCAGAACGTTCCCCCTGGATTGAATTAACTCCACAATGAAATATGGGCTCAATATCTCCTTCCTTTCCACATCTGCTCCCTCCAGGGCACGGCCCAGGGGGAGGATGGAGATGCAGCACCTGCCTGGACCTGGGAAACACCAACCTCCAAGGCTCCCAAAGAAAAGGTACCTTAAATCCACCACTGAATCCGTCAGACAACTCCACGAGGATTTTTACGCTTCACAGAAGGAGCAAAACCTCCCCAAAGAAGATAAAACTGTTTTCCCTTATTTTCCTGATGCCAGCACAGACGATTCGTGGATCCAGGGGTGATCCCTCATGGATCTGGGATGATCCAGCCCCCACCAAGCCCCGCAGGTCCCCTCTCCGACACCGCTCAGAGGGAGGGAAGTGCTCGACTCCCACCCCCCAATTCCTGCCTTTCCCCACTCTCAGGGGGGCTCTGCCCAACTGTGCCCCTTCCCAGCTCCGCACTTGGGTGATTCAAACCAGAAGAAAAAAAAAAAAAGCCGAAATAATTAAAATGTCATTCAAGCCCTGAGCCCATATGAGTCACTGTTACAAAAAAATATCTGCAAAAATTCTTTCAGGAGTGGGGGATAATTATATTCCTCCCTATCTATTGATTTTTCTCTACAATGCAGATGTCAGATTTTCCACGGTTTTTTCCCTTTTTCTTTTCTTTTTTTTCCTTTTTTTTTTTTCCTTCTCCCTGGAGTGAGTGTCAAGGAGGAACAAAGCACTCTTTGAGACTTTTTCAGCCCAAAATTAATTCTGAAAAAAAAAAAAAAATGGTACAGACAGGCCAATAGCACGGGAAGCCGAGCAAAAGGCTGATGACTCAAGCTATGTCTGCAAACCCCCCCATTGATCCCGGCTCCAGAGGGAAGGGTGGGGAACAGGGCACTTAAGAGTCAATTTAAAGACCTCTCTGACTCTTCACAGTGCAAAAGATGGGTGCAAACCCACCAAAAAATCCCCATGATGGGCAATACTAAATTGCAGCTTTTCATCTTTCTCATCACTCAAGCAAGAAAGGCTTCCAGAGAAAATCCCAAAGCCCTGTGCTTCCCACACCATCTCTGCCTCCCTCAGAAAAAGCGGTTTTGGCACCTCTTTGGAAGCCAAACATTCACCAGCGTGTTCTGAAACAAACTGGCTGCAATTTAGAGCCCAAACCGTGGAAGAGGAAGGAGCTTGACGAGGGTCAAATTTAAAAATAAGATTTTTAAGGACTACAGGGCAAAGCTGGAAGGGGCTCCAGGAGCCTGGCACCTGGAGAACTTAAATCCAAGGAACCCAGCAAGACCCTCCCTCCTTCTGCTGGGTGTCTAAAACTCCCTCTGAGCTGCTCCAAGACTTTATGATGTTTGTTTATTTGTATACCTCTTAAAGGGCACAAAGTTTAACTCCCGAGCCCAGCAAGGGCTGGAGCAATTTGAAAATTCCATACGTTTTCCTCTTTTTAGGAAGTGCCACCCAGGGAACACGTGACACGGGTCTCAGGCTTCGTGGGAGTGTTCTTCTACAACTCTGACAGCAGCAAAATCAAGGCTTTAGCAAGAGCCAAGCCTGATGGTCACACCAACCCCACTGAAGGAATGGCTGGTAATTCAATCCCCTGCTGCTGCTTCTTCCATGAAAAGAGAAATAACGGGATGCTCCAACCCTGGAAGTGTTCAGGGCCAGGTTGGATGGGGTTTGGAGCAACCTGGGCTAGTAGGAGGTGTCCCTGCCCATGGCAGGGGGTGGGAACTGGATGAGCTTTGAAGTCCATTCCAACCCAAACCCCTCCACATCTTCTGATTCTTTAGCCAGACAATGGCAGGTTGATGCTGCTCAGCTGACACTGCTGATGAAACTGCTTTGTTCTGTACCTTGCACATCACTTCCAAGCCCGCAGCCAAGAGCAGATCCAAGCTCTTGTTCAGATCCAAGCCTGCACAACATGGCACTTCCTATCATCTGGAGAACATTAGCCCTGGTCCAACATCAGCACATTATAGATCAGGCTCCAGATTCTCTAGAACAATTCCCATCCCTGGAAGCGTTCAAGGATGGGTTGGATGGGGCTTGGAGCAACCTGGGCTGGTGGAAGGTGTCCCTGTCCATGGCAGGGAGTGGAACTGGATGGGCTTTGAGGTCCCTCCCCACCCAAACCATTCCAGGATGTGATGATGATGCAAGAGAACAGACCCCACACCCGCCTGGCACCCCCTGCACTGACGGGCTCTGAGATGGCCCCAGGACAGGCCCCACCTGCAGAAGGTCAGGTGAACATCCAGATCCTGCTAAAAACAGGCAAGGGTTGGTCCAGCACAGAAGCCAAACCAGAGCCACCACAAACACAACCACAAACCACCGCAAGCAGAGGGACTGGAAACCGCTTTCCTGGAAGGGAAGTCGCCGCCGTTGGTTCTGCTGCTGTTCGATTTGCTGGTTTTCCCCCTCAGCTCCCCAGAAAGACCCTTTTGAGAAGCCACCACGACCGCACCAGCATCTGGGTGACTTTGAAGGCAGCGGCTGCAAGGAGTGGGTGAAAGGGATTTTGAAAAGTCCTTGGCATTAGTGGCTCCTGCCTTTTACAGCCACCGAAGGAACAACAAGTCTTCCTGCCAAGGGCTATTACCAGACAAATGGAGAGAGATCAGAGGCACAAAGGAGGTTGCTAAGGAGTCAAGTGTGGGATCCCTGCAGAGAGGAGGAGGGCTGCAGCTGGGACGGCAAAGGTCAGAACATTGCAGACATCATTTTCCAAAAATTCCCATGAAGCCCCGGCGCGGGAGCCGGGAGCCGGGCCCCGCCGCGCTGCCCATGAATAATGAGAAAGCCAGGGAAGAAAGCTCCCTTTCTTCCCTCCTACCCACGCTAATGTAATAAAACAAATTAGAATAATTATTCTCAATTTCAGAGCCATAATGCCCAGGATCAGGGCACGCTTGTCACCGGGATGACAACTACATCCGTTGGATTCTGCTTCTCCTCCTCCTCTCTGCATCCAGGGATCGCCGAAATTCCCGCTTTTATTTCATTACATCTAATGCAATTTTACTCCAGGCATCCAGATTCTGTTTGCTTCAAAAGCCTCGGGTATTTTTTTGCCAGAAAGTTCATCTCCCTTATTAGCTAATCACATCCCCACCCTTTTCCAGTAACCTTTCAGATGCCACCCACGTTATGACACTCTTAACGGGATCCAAGCGAAAACAAAACAAGAGACGCGAAGAGTTTAGACATGAACCACGAGTGTCTAAAAGGATTTGCTGCAGTTGGTTAAACGAAGTGCTTTGGTTATTTTTTTTTTTTTAACAGTAAAGAAAACGCGAAATCACTTCAAAATGTATCAAATATCAAGCGATACACAAATAATCTGCAAATAATTGATCCTTTCCCTGCGAAAACACATCCCTGGGAAAGAGGGGCAACATTTACCAGGAAAATATTTTTAACAATTTAAGGGGAAAAGTTATTGCTGATTATTAAAAATAATTTTTGCATTATTTTTTCCCCAAGACTGCCACTTTAAATGATCTTTTTTCCTCCTGTAAAAGGGGAAAATATCTTTTGTGTAGACTTGAAACGCCAGAGGATTTAAATTATTTTCTAAAGTCTCTGACTGCCAAAAACTGCTCCAAACTCCTCTGTTCTGCAGCAGCTTCTGAGGATGTACTTGAACAGCTCAGAGAGGCTGAGCTTGGATTTGTGGAGCTGGGGGGGTCAGTCTGGAGTCACAGTCAGAAAGGGAAATCTGGGAAGTGGGAGAGAAAAAAAAAATTAAGAGAAATTTTGTTTACAGGAAGCAAAGCAAGGGGAGGGAGCGCCAAGTCACAAACCCCAGCTGGAAAAGATGCATTTGGGTTTCCCTAAATTCCCCTCTGTGCTCCTCAGGACCTTTGTGTGTGACACACCCCGGGTAAGGAGGGATCAGCCCTGGAAAGGGCTCTCCAGGATAAGGGGGAGAAGCAAACCCCATTCCCAAGGGATCCCATCCCAGCTCCTGGGGTTCCACCAGCCCTGCAGCTCTTTAAGGGCATCACGCAAGGAAGATGTCAAGGACGCTGCACGGAGCAGATGAGTACATAAAAAACACATTTACATTCTAAATACTGATATTAGATTATGGCACAAAACACACATTAAAGGATCTCATTCCTGGGGCAAACCCGAGGCTCGGAGCCCGCGGGGCACGGACCCATCTGGACACAGACCCCGGAGTCCTCCCAACCCCAGCACCTGCAGCAGCCAGGGGGAGATTGGCAGCTCTAAATCTGAATTTCCTTGCTTTGGGCACTTTTAAATTAAAGTGGTAATGCGCTTTAAATCCCGTTTCCCTGCTTTTTCACTCCACTCTTCAATCCCTTCCTCCAGAAACTAATCAAGATGTCTCGGACTCACTCACAGCCTCTGCTCCAGTCACTTTCCCTGGTAACTTATTCCATATGGCTGTGATCCTTCGCAGGACAGCTCCACCTTAATTCCCTATTTACTCCCAGTTTCCCAATGTGCTGTTACATCCCCAGTGTTCAAACCTCCCCCACATCCTCCTTCCATCCCCACTAGTGATAATTCTTCTCTGTTACCCAGAGAAGCTGTGGCTGCCCCGTCCCTGGAAATTCGAGGCCAGTCACCTCAGCACCACCACCACCACCCCTAAAACCACATCCCCAAGTGCCACATCCAGGCCCCCCTCGGACGCTTCCAGACACGGTGACTCCACCACCTCCCTGGGCAACTTATTCCCGATGCCTGACCATTCTGCCAGTGAAAATCTTTTTCTAATCTCTGCTCTGAACCTCCCTGGTGCGACTTGAGGCCTTTTCCTCTCGTCCTTTCTCTGGGGATGGTGTCACAAGTCCGGGCACGCACCTTTGCTCCCCCACCCCGCGATCCCGGTGGGAAAACCAACGCTTTGCACCTTCCAAGCTTCGAGTAACATGAGTGACAGGGATCATAACAAGCAGAACGATGGAGACACCGAGGCACTGAGCTCCTCCGAGCGAATCAGCCCCACAAATGTCTGTTTGCATCACTTATTTCCCAACAAGCGCTCGCTCGCACAAAGAGCCGCTGTTCCGTTGCCTCCGCGTGGTTCCCGGGGAAGCATCCGGCTTTACATCCCGTGCTAATGGATTGTTGGGAACATCAAACATATAGACTGACTCACGTAATTACGCCTCTTAAGAAGTTCAGCAATGTTTGAGCTCAGCCCAGCGCTCGCTGCCAATCAAACCCCGGCGGCAGCTCCTCGGCTCCCACCACGCGCAGCCCGGATTATTCCGCTTCCCGGCGCTCCACTTCCCCCAAGCGAGCCCAGCCAGCCCCAGGGAAGATGTGGACAACGAAGCAAGACCTGGATGTGATTTTTTTGGGGGGGAAGATTAGCCAGGAAACAGCAAAACTCCCCTATCACAGAATGGTTTGGGTTAGAAGAGACCTTAAAGATTCCAACTCTTCCTCCAACACCTTCCGCTAGACCAGGTTTGCTGAGTGCAAAGCCTCTGGCTGCTGGAGCTCCACGTGGAAAAAGAGTCCAAATAGGATACAATGAAAGGAGAGGAGACTGACAAGTGAAATCAGCCCCGTGATACAAGAACCAACCACAGAAAACAGGAGGAGAACGTGGAGTCTTCACTGGGAGCCGCCACATTGCAGAAGAGAGACCTCCCTGCCCACCTGAGGTGTATTTCAAACGTGGCACTGCCCACCTAACACCCAGCACAAGGTGAGAAAACACAGCTGACCTGAGGGAAAGCAGGGGGAAAATTTGGTGATTGTGTCATTTTTTAATGAAATTAGCTGTGTTTCCCTACACTTCGTGCCACGGACAATCAGTTCATTCTATAATCAGCATCACAACTGAGAAACCCAGAACCATTTAGGTTGGAAAAGACCTCCAAGGTTGAGGCCAATCTTTGATTCATCACCACCCTGTCACCCACTGAGTGCCATATCCAGGCCTTTCTTGAAGCATTTCAGAAGCTGAGAAGCACCAAGCCCACAGGATCCAGCCCTCATCCAGAGAGGATGAAGGGTCTATGCTGACATTTGGGAAGATTCCTTTGGTGACAAAAATACATTCACCATCAGATTCCTGAAAAAAAACATAACCAACCAAAAAAGCCTACCCAACCACCCCTCCCACAGTCATGATCCTTAAAGTTTTGGGATATTTTCAAGTGCCCAAGCAGATGAAGATGTCAGGATAACGCCCCTGCCACACCTTTATTGCAACAGAGATGGGGCAGTTCCTGATGGATTCTCTTACGAGCTGCTTGGGAATTTCCACTGGCACTGGGACAGCAAGGCAGTGATTGTTCTCTCTGACACCTCAGTAAATCACATACGAAGGAAAAGTAACTCTGGGTAAAGCTGCTGCTTCCTGGGAATTACCCACTGGGTTCCTCACAATCTTATGAGAAAGCCACGACGCCCAAGGCTCCACTTTCCTTCCTCTGCAAGGGCCAATCACAGGGGCAGCACCAACACATCCACACGGACACTCCTGCTCCTATTTTACCCTTAAAATAACCCCCCTAAGAGCGAGTGCCAAGCGTTCTGTGAAGCCTTTCCCGCCACACGCTCCTCCTCCACCGGGAAAAAATTCCTAACCCGTGGCATTCTGATGGACCCAGGGGCAGGTTTCCTGCTGGGGTGAGACCTCCCCTCTTCCGCTGCCACCTGGAAGAAGCAAAGCCCCAACTCCCACTCACCGCTCCGAGCATGATCCTGAAGATGAGCCAGCGGAAGCCCCAGATGACGACGCTGGAAGGAGGAGTGTGCCGGGGAAGGCGGGACAAGGTCCAGAGAGGGCACAGGAATATCCCCAGGAATCCCGTCTCCAGGAGCTGCGACTCCCATCCTGGCGGTGCCAGGGCGTGAGGAAGGAAAGGGAGAGAACGGTTAGGGTGCTGTAAGTTATCTTCTGGTTAATTTTGAACACTGAAGAAGGAAAAAAAAAAACCAAACAAACAAAAAAAACACTTTCAATGCTTTTTAGGGTTAATTTGGGGGAAATCAGGTACCAGCTATCCTAATGTATCACACACAGTGGGGGGTTCGGGTGTTTGAAGCTACAGAGTGAATGACATGCATTGGGTTGTGTTGTTCTACAAGTACATGCTGCACAAAAATGGCTATTTTATGCAGTGTGAAGAGAGAGAAAAATGAATAACTTCCATGAAGCAAAGAAAAATGTGATTTAAGTGCCCTGAGCAGGGCCCGCTGATTCCTCCAGTCAAGGAGCCAACAGTCCTTCTGACTGTGCTGGATTTGGGCCAAAACGGGGCAGTTTTATCTTCAAAAGACATTGATTAAGATCTCATTAAGTCTTATTTATCACCAACATATTAAGTGCAATTGGAATTTTTTATCATGGAGAAAAATCGTAATGGTAACAGCCCAAATTGTCCACTGGGCCAGTCTGACCCATTGTTGGATTTTACACATGGCTGGATTTAACAAAATGACCCTGGTTTGAAGCAGCAGAGCTGAGATCAAAGCAGAGCCCTGGGATCACACCACGAACCTGCTCCCTGTGATTCTGGATGCTTTGGAGAAGCCAGACTTTCCCTAATTCATGCAAATCTGCATTTTGCATTTTCTGGTTCCAGCCCAGAGTATAAATATTGAAATGATTCCTCTGGAAGAGGCAGAACACACACCTCTGTTGTGACAGGTGAAGTCCAACCTCCACTAGGTTTTGAATTAAGAAGGTATTGCTGCCAAACCCAAATTCCTCCAGCTCTGTCCCACCTCCAATTATTCTTATCCTCAAACAATAATTTCTGTGCAAGGTAATTATACTTTTAAAACCATTGAAAAAGCACCTTGGTGAGGACAGTTCTTGAAAATCCAGTAACATTGCTGGAGCCACTTGTTGGACACGTTTAAGACATGTTCCCACCTACACATCTACACAAATTAAACCAGGCAGTGTCCTTGGCTCTCGTGTTCCCCTCCCAAGGGTTTTCCAGGCACTTTCCAAGTTTGATCCACACCCCCTCCCTTCGTCCAGCCCCAACAGGCAGGAAACATTCCAAACCCATCCAACTCCTTCCAGCTCCAGCCAGAGCCACCTGATCCCCCACCAGAAGAGTTTTCAAACCCATGATTTCACGTTGTCACACAAGCAAAACTACCTTGAATTTGCTTTAAAATATTTTCAGTAGCAGTCAGGAAACCTCTTTTTTTTTACCTTAATGCACGCAAAGTCCCTTAAATAAAAATGGATTTTTTTCTCCCCTCAGATTATTATACATCACACAGCTATTAAAAACTCCCAATTCTCCCTCCATACATCCTGTGGTTTCCAGCAAACCCACCCCAACTGCCTAAATTAGCGCTTCAGGGAGGAGAAGTGAGGAATACTGTGCTAAAAGCAGCTGCACCAGGAAAGCACCAGCTAATTCCAAATGTGAGAGGTTAATTGTGCCCAAAGAGCGGCTCTGGGGCCGACTGGCACCAAAAGGGGTCGTCCATCTCCTTCATCCCCGCCTGCACAAGAATCCCACTGTTATTAGCCACGTTTTCATATGTTAATCGCTGGGTTGCCCTGCAGATCCATAGGATGGATGCTGGAGCAGGATCCCAACAGCCCCTGCATCCCTCCCCTGGCAGAGCAGCCTCTCAGCTCTCACAGCAGCGCTTCTGCTTGCTTCCCAAAAGTGATTTTACCCTAAACCCCGGTGCCCAGGCTGGAGGTGTCTGTGTGTGGGGAGGGAAGGGGCAAAGGAGGATCTCGAGGTGCTGCCCGAGGGTCAGACGGGCTGTCAGAGGATGCTCCTGGCACACACATCCCGATCCTCCTTGGGATGCACTCCTGGCACACACATCCTGGGATGTGCTGGCTGCCCAGAACAAGGGCCTGGCCCTGCACCTGTGCCCCTTGTCCCAAAGGGACAACTCGGAATCCTGGCACCGGCCCCGCCCGGCTGCGAGACCAGCGGCACAACCCGCCTGGGCCGTGCCAGGAAGGGCGAGCGGGGCTGCCAGCTGTGGGCAGGGACTGCTGCAGGCCCTGCTGCTGACAGGGGCCAGCTCGGCCCCCACCCAGCCAGGGTTAACTGTGAGTGCAGCCAAGGACAAACTGTGGCTCACAGGGCTCAGCCTGAACCTGCTCGAACCCTGCCTGCACCCCAGACCTGCACCCCAGACCTGCAGAGCAGAGCCCACCAAGCCCCTGCTGAAACCCCAGGTTGGGAGAGGCTCTGATTTATTATCAGCCCTTCCCGAGGGATGGAGTGTCCGCAGCTGGCAGTGGGATCACACGGATCAGCTTTCCGCTCCCAGCAGTCACAGAGCCTGCACTCAGCTCCTCTCCGGCCTCCATCCATCTTCCTTCCACCCCAACAAGCTCCTCACAGTGCATCTTGCCCAGCACCAGCTCTCCTGCTCTTAACCCCCTGATAAAGCTCCTCCCCTTGCCCAGTTAGCATGGACTCATCCCGACCACAACCTGTCATTCCTAGAAAGTCATTAAAGGCTGTAAAAGATCCTTAAGATCACTGAGTCCATTCCTCTTTCAGGCTTCATCTTGAGCAAGCAAAGAGCTTGAGCCGGGCACTGCTCCATCAGCAGTGGAAGTGCTTGTGATGGTGGGAAATCTGAGATGCTCTCCATGACATGGTTTCTACTGAAATTACAGCTAAATCAGGAGGATTTCCGAGCACATGAACATGTCCAACACCACCAGTGCATCATCCACAGCTCCAGGTACAAGGGGGGAGCTCTGCCTCATCTCACATTGGGGTTTGATTGTAAATTGATATTGGAACCAGGATTACAAGATCCATCACCAGAAACCTCCCGTTTCCAGCCGCTGACTCACAAGCAGTTGTTCACATCTGCCCTCACCAGCCTCAGACCCCAAACCCCACACAACCTTAGACAGCTCCCAGGCCATAACTGTGCCTCTGCTCAAGCTGGAGCTTTGCCACCTCAGAAAGCCACTGCAGGGGCTCAAAAAGGCCAAACACACCGTGACACCTGCAGGGAATCAGCCAGGTCACCACACCTGGGCAGGGAAGAGCTGAGGAACAGCCACAGCTTCTCTGTGTGGAGCGAAGGTTGTTTATATCCCCTACAGCCACGCTGCCCCAATCCCAGAATTTTTGGGGTGGAACCCATCTGGACAAACGGCAGCAGGGCAGCTCCCGTCCTCAAGGCACCAACCAACACGTCCTCATTTCCTGGGCTCCATCCCGGGGCTCCCGCTGATCCTGCTGGGAACGAAAGGGTCACGTTGTTGACCCACCTGCTCCTGTTTTCCTCACTTGGATCTCGTCAAGTTTCAGCAGCTGCAGAGCGGCACAAAGCGCCCCATTGTTATCCCCGCGCAGCCGGAGAGGGAGCCACGGGCTGGCCCTTTTTTTTTTTTGGGGGGGGGGGGGTTGGAAATAAAGATGGAAATCAAATAAACTGCCAATGGTGGCTGCACTTGCCCCACACGTGTTGGGAATGTTTGGGACATGCTCCGAACCCGACGCGGCAAAATCCGCGGCTTGGCGTCTTCTGGAGGTCTCCGCTGGGGCAGGGGAGGAGGAAAACAAGGAGGATGTGCCAGAGGGAAGGAAGGAAGGAAGGAAGGAAAAACAACACAGCCAAAGGGTTTTCCCGCCTTCCTTTCAGGGTTTTCAAATGTTTTACCTTCTTGAAAATGATAAAATCCCTCATGAAACGCGGGGTTTGTCACATGGAGTGATCTCCGGAGTCGAAACCCTTGTGCTCCTGGACAGAGGAGCTGCAAGAGCCGTGACCACGCGGCCCCACCGCATCCTTCAGCGGACACTCCACGCCTTGGAAGGCCTGATGTGCTGCAGGAACCTTTGCTGGGGCTTAACATGTTAAAAAAAAAAACTTAAAAAAAAAATTGGCATGAACAGTCTCCACAAAAGTCCAAGGCAGCCCCATTATGGCTCCCTATAGAGGGTATTACTTCTAATGGAGCACGGATTAAACAGGATTGTATCATTATATCTTCATTTTCATCTTTAATTTTCCCATCATCTTTAAATTTCCCATCAAAACAGCCGAGTTTTCACATGTCCATGGCCACAGAGGGAAGTCAGCTCAGCTCCTTCCCTCCCAGTCGGTTGACATGGACAATCAGGGAGAGAAGGAATGAGGCAGAGAAGGGCTGAAAGCCTCCAGAAGAAAACAAAAAACAGGTCCAAAGTTTCTTACTTTCAATTAATCTATTTTTCTGACAAAAAAAAAATAAAAATCATCTGGCAAAAAAAAACCCAAATCAACCCTCATACCTGGCTACAGTAGGAAAAGCTCCCATAAGTTATTTTTATCAATTCCCCTTCCTAAAACACGGGGTAAGGCGAGGCAGCAGATTGTTCCTCTTTGAATGCAAACATCTACAGGTCAGATTTCCAGAGAGCACGTTTGCATGGCACTCACAAAAGCCTCTCCAGCGTGGATACATGGATTTTCCAGCTCCCAGCGCAGCTGTCTCCCTATGGATATTGTGTGTCAGACACCCTGGCAGCCAAGCAGAGGGAGACATCCAATCCAGACTGACTTACCCTGGAATTGGACCTGCTCCCCAGCCTCTCCTCCCTCCCGCCCTCCCTGAAACTCAGCATGGCAGGATTTCAGCCCTGGGGTTAAAACACCTGGTCAAAACAGTCTGGGTGGTGCTAATGGCCAGGGGATGGTCTGAGCAAGGGCTGGAGCTGGGTCAGGGAGGGTTTGGCTGGATTTTTGGAAAAGGTTCTTCCCCCAGGGGGTGGTTGGCACTGAACAGGCTCCCCAGGGCAGTGGGCACAGCCCCAAGGCTGCCAGAGCTGCAGGAAGGTTTGGACAACGCTCTGAGGGACAGGAGGGGATATTTGGGGTGTCTGTGCAGGGGCAGGGGTTGGACTGGATGATCCTTGCGAGTCCCTCCCAGCTCAGGATATTCTGTGACTGCAAATACTCAATCACCCTCTCACCCTCCTTCCCCTGCCCTCCCACCCACAGAAACACTGATCAAGTTAGAAAAAAGCTCAAAACACAACAGTCCTACCAATACAGAGATATATCAACATAGGTATAAGCAATACTTCTTTCAATAATTACACATTGCCTTGAAAGAGAACAGTCAGGTCAAACTCAGTCTTCTAGGAAGATAATTAGGAAAGATAAAACTCAACTGGGAAGGATAAATCTCACAAGAACCCACCCCTCAATTCATGGAAGGTCAACGTTTCTGCTTCTTCCTTGCTTTTTTAAAAACACAAAACACGCTGCAAATCATCCCCACTTTGGTGTTGTAACTCATCCCAACTTATCATTCCCAGCAACAACTCCCTCCAAGGAAAGCCAAGCTCCTGACTGTGCCTACCAAAGCTGCATCGCTCTAACTCTTTGCTAATAGAAGTTAAAATCACAGAAACACGGAAGATCCTGCTCCAGGTAACCACAAACACCTTTTTTTTATCTCCAGTGTGAAACAACGATCACACTAAAACCCAGGGCAAAGTTACCACCACTTCCAACTGGGTTTGGCTCTCCCATGTCCCGCTGGACAGGATTTCTGGTGATTCCTAAGGAAAAGGCCAAGTCTCTCCACTGTCACACAGACTTTAAAAGTGAAAACCCTGTTAATAATGCCCAAGAGCAGTTCTGAATCTCCTCCACCCACAGGCAGAGCACATGGGCAAGACAACATCGAAATATCTTCACGTTTCGTAGCCAGCAGAAAAGTTCTCCACGTTGTTGGAAGATTTGGGAAAATGTTATCGATAACTTTTGTTCTTTAAAGTATAAACTACCCAGAATTAACAAAAAAAAAAATAAAAATTTCAAATGAAAACTTTTAAAAGCTTCCAAGTGCTCTCCAGGGTAGTCATTAGAAACTACTTAGGTAACAGGAGGGTGATAACAGTGAGTTAATGCAGCGTTAAATTAGCCCTCCTTCCATGCAGAACTTTAAGTGACAGAGGAATCAGTTGGGAGGATTTTTATTTTATTTTTTAAATAATGAAGTTAATGGATTTCCTGTTTTTAGCTCTGTGGGCGGCTGTCATTTTGAGGGATCTGTACATACTGTATTTAATTACTCCACCTTAAAGGAATGAAAATAAGTTCATCCCTGTTCCCCTGAACTCAGGGGCACCAGCACCTCTCCAGCCTGGCCATCAGGGTGAGGAGAACACTCAGGGGTGCTGGTCAGGGAGGGTGGGATGGCTCTGGAGATGGTAACACAGCAGCTCACTCTGCACTCCTGGTGCACAACGAGGCTGTGGCTGCCCCTGGATCCCTGGGAGTGTCCAAGGCCAGGCTGGAATCCATTCCAGGATTCCCAGTGTCAGAAGCCATCCCTTAAAATCCTCACAGGCCACAGGACCTGTGCCTCAAACCTCAGTGAGCTGAGGGGAACAAGCACCAGGAATGTTCCCCCCTAACTGATCATTAGGAGCAGGGTTAAGGATGTCCATCAGTGAACTCAGACACAGATGAGCAGGGCTGAGGCTGATCACAGAATCCCAGGATCAATGAGGTTGGAAAAGCCCTCCAGGACCATCAATTCCCCCCTGTGCCCCATTCCCACATTGTCCCCCAGTCCAGGGCACTGAGTGTCACATCCAGTCTTTCCTTGGGCACCTCCAGGGCTGGGCACTCCAAACCTCCCTGGGCAGCCCCTGCCAGTGCCTGACCACCCTTTCCATGAGGAAATTCCTGCTGATATCCAACCTGAACAAAGCTGAGCATCCTGCAACAGTCCCCAGACCACCAGTCACAAGGAAACCTTCGTACTGGGATGGGACTGGCTGTGAAATGAGACATCAGAGCTGACACAGAACGCAATGAAAGGCCAAGGGGTGCCACCACAGCCAGGTGATCTGATGACACGTCGCCTCAGGGCAGGGCATCGCCTTCCCCCTCGATCCACAGCAATTCCCACCTTCACAAGCAACCTGCTGAACGCATTCCATCTGCTCCTTCTGGCCAGGCTCCCTGCAGCACTGTGCCATGTGCCTGAGGAGCTAAACTGCTGAGAACAGGTGCCTGTTGGGTGTTAAATCTTTCTTCAGGCTGCTCTGGCAGCTTAAGAAACCATCAGCAGCTGTTCCCAGGGTTCCCCAGCTCCCCCAGCCTGCTCCCCTCGCCACCTCCAACTCCCTCACTCCACCACTTGTGCACTCCAAATTAAAACCAGCACCATGAAGGCACCTGGCAAAGCTGCTGTGCCAGCAGACAGCCAGCAAGCCCCAAAATAAAAAGCACATTAGACAAAGTTATTCCTGCTGTGTCATGTGGGATCCACCACTGCCCCAGAGAGATCAAACTTCAGCCCCGTGCCAGCACACGTTTCAACATCAGTGTTTGCAGGAGATGACAAACACAGAGCAGGGGAGGCTTCCTTCAGGTTTTATCAAGGTTTGAACTGAATCACTCATTTAACATTTTCTCTGAATCCCTAAATTTTTTTTTTCCTGAGTATGGTGCTTTTCAAGTACAGCTTGTGTATGGAACAAGGGAAAAAAAAACCAAACAAACGTGCTAGAATTATTAACCTCGAGGCAGAAATCCCCACCCAACACCCCAAGAGACACAGGATCGCAGGAGCAACCCCAAAGTGTAGTCCCAAAGGTGGTATGTGAGAATTACAGAACCATGGAATTGTTAAGGTTGGAAGAGATCTCTTGGATCATCAAGTCCAGCACCACCACGTTCACCGCTAAAACATGTCCTCAAGTGCCCCATCCATGTTTATTTTTGAACACTTGCAGGGAACAGGGCACTCTGGTTTCTGGTGGGTTGAACTTGCCAGTGCAGGAGGAATTTCTCCCTGGAAAGGGTGGTCAGGCCTTGGCAGGGGCTGCCCAGGGAGGTTTGGAGTGCCCAGCCCTGGAGGTGTCCAAGGCAGGCCTGGATGTGGCACTGAGTGCTCTGGGCTGGGGGACAAGGTGGGCATCAGGCACAGGTGAACTCCATGGGTTGGGAGGTCTTTTCCAACCTTAATGATCCTGGGATTCCATCTTTTACACTAAAAACCTTAACATAAAACTCAACAGCCTTAAAAAAACCTTAAAATAAAAAACCTTAAAAATATATAAATATATAAATAAAATATAAATATAAATAATAGAAATATATAAACAAAAAACCTTAAAACTCAACAGCCAAGAAAAAAAACAAACAACAGATACCATTAACACAAGCAGGACAAAACCACTGCAGCACCCATAATTTGATTTTTCTGATTCCAGGAGGGGATTTGCTCTGCCCAGAGAGACAATTTTTTTGTCAGCTCCACCGAATTCAGCTCCATCCCTCACAGAACTGCAGCAGAGCCCTGGTGATGTCAGTCTGATGGGATCCAGGGCTGCTTTAATCCACGCCCTCTTTCAGCACGATGAGCTCAGAGGGGACCGAAATGAGTAACGGGGACCTCAACACCCACAGCTTTAACCCCCAGCAGCAAAGGGAGAGAGAGGGAGCAGGGGCAAGGAGGAGCAAACAAGGATCTCAGGAAACCAAAAAGCTGCTTTCAAAGCCCGTCTGATTTGAAGGAGATCTGATGAGACGGAGGAGGAGGAGGAAGTGGCAGCTTTTCGGCAATTAGGGGACAGATGCCAAAAAGTCAACTGCTTTAGGAAGTTTGTTCTCACCCTGCACAGCACAAAGGGATGAGCAAACACACAAACAGGCAGAAATGCTGATAGTCAGAGACCTGAGCCAAGCCCTCCAAATCCTGAAATCTCCCTGTTCATCTAAAGACAGAGATTGATCTCTTCAGCAATCACTGCAGCAAGTAACATTCAGTGCACCGAAAATCATGAATCATGGAATCCTGGAGTGGTTTGGGTTGGAAAGGACCTTAAAGGTCATCTCATTCCACCCCCTGCCATGGGCAGGGACACCTTCCACCAGCCCAGGTTGCTCCAAGCCCCGTCCAACCTGGCCTTGGACACTTCCAGGGATCCAGGGGCAGCCACAGCTTCTCTAGGCAACCTGTGCCAGGGCCTGCCCACCCTCCCAGGGAACAATTTCTCCCAAAAAAAGCCACAAGTGTCCTCTGGACACCTTAAAAGCCGTTCTGTTGAGGGGTTCCAGAGGCAGGGAGGGAAGGAGAAGGCAGGACATGGAGCCCCTGAGCCACCTCCCACCAAAACCTGCTGTTTCCAGCTCAGGCAGAAAAGTTCAGTGATGGCAAGATTTCACACGGTGAGCCCTTCACCCCAGCCCCCAGCAACAGCCACAATCATTAAGCAGCACTGCAAACCATAAACCTTTATCTCTTTTTTTTTTTTTCCTGCCATAAACATCACCCCAATTTTGCCTTTTCTCTTCCCTCTCCCACAAAAAATTCCTCGCCGTGCTCAAGTTGCTTGTCAGTCTTCACCAGGCCACAGAGAGAGGAGAGAGAAATAATTGCAAGCCTCAAGATCTCAGGTCACTCCTTTAAGCTCTTTTCTCAGCCTGTCCTAATATTTTGCTCCCTCGATGAAAAGTAGAGGCGCAAAGCAACTCCCACCCCTCAAACCACCTCCTACAGAAACTCAAATCATAACCCACCAGCCAGCAGGAGCAAACATCCAATTAGAACATGCATTTAACTGTACATTTAGACTTAGCTGATTGAAAAAAAAAAGGTAAATATAAATCAGGCCTGTGTGAAGAAATAGCCAGGTGTGGCACTCATTCGGGGGTTTTTTTGTCCGTATTAAATAAATAAATGGCTTTTATTAACAAGCCATTCATGATGCTTCCTCACCACGTGTGGGTATTCCTTATTAAATCTGAAAATCTCAGGCACTGGCAGGAGAAGCAGAGACAGTCACCCTTATTAATCGGAGCCAGCAGCTGGAGAATTACTGTGGATTCTGTTTTTAGGAATAAGCAACTTCCAGAGTGGTAAGAAAACAGAAAGATAAAGCCTCACAAAAAAAAAAAGGGTTATTTATTTTGACAGCTGTGGTTTAGTTGCTTTAACTGTTTATGACGGTTTTTAAAGCAGCTCTGAAATCTGCTTTGTGAAAATAAGGGAGATTCAGGAGTGGCAGTTTTGGTGCAAGTCTGGAGAGGACACAAAGTAGAACGACCCGTTTTGGGGCTGGGACAGGGTGGGGAACAGGTGGGACACCAGAAAAGGGTCAGGGGACCCCCAGGCTGCTCAGATGGGTTACAGATGCTCCTGGAGCCACACATTTCCCAATCACAGAATCCCAGGATCATTAAAGGTTCGGAAAAGCCCTCCCAGCCCATGGAAACCCAACCCAGTGTTGAGTTTGTTCCAGCCTGAGCACAGGGAGGACTTGGATGCTGCATCCCTAGGAGTGTCCAAGGCCAGGTTGGACGGGGCTTGGAGCAACCTGAGCTGGTGGAAGGTGTCCCTGCGCATGGCAGGGGTTGGGACTGGATGAACTTTAAGGTCCCTTCCAACCCAAACCATTCCATGACTCTATGAATTCCTCAGTAACCTTCCCTTTTTCCTTGAAATCACTGAAACTAGAGGAAAACAGGGAAATTTATGTGTACACTGACATCCAGTTTCTCATCAGGAAGACGTGAATCTTAGCTCTGATCTCCATCAGAAGTTCTGCAGATACCCCAGGACTTCATTAAATACAATTAACATCTCCTCCTCCACCAAGTGTGTTGTCAGTGACACAGCCACATTTAAGTGACATGAACTGCCCATCTTCCATGGGACTGATCCCTGCTAATGCTGCCTGAAGAAAAACAAGGCTCTAATTCCTGGAAGTTCTGAGCCACACTAGTTTTTGGAAAACACCAGGCACTCGTTTCAGGCTGAGAATACCAGCTGGGATAAATTACTTTTACTTCTCCTGATCTCCCCCAGCACTTGGAAAAGAAGATATATTTTCTTAGTTTTCTGGCTGCTTTCAGAGTTGTTGCCCACTATTGGATAGCAGCATGTGCTAACAAACATAAAAATATAAAAAAATATTCCTCCAAAGCCCTTTTCCTGAAAGGAAACTCCCTGAAGAGCCACTCCCAAGGAGGCAGAACTCAACATCAAACTGCTGCTCTGCCAACCTGCCCCTCACCTGTCCCCTGTGCCAAACTCACCTGGGACAGCCCCAAGCTGTCCCCAGAATTATCTGATGAGAGGAGTATCAAGGGAGTGATCAAGAAAACCTTGGAAAGGGAATTAAAACATATTTATGTTCCCAAAATGACAACACCCCCTCCAAAGCCACGCCTGCTACGATCTACATTTACCCAAGGCAGAGGAGCGAGGTAATTGGCACCTGCAGAAGTGACTCTGCAAGACTAAACACACTCCATGGCAAGTCTCTGGCAGGAAGAAAACACAGCAATAAAAAAAGACAAGCCTAAATCCTGTATTTCCTCTCATCTAGCCAGATCATTTTAAAAAACCACCCAAAACACAGCAATAACAATAACAAAGGAGAAACCCCCACACGCTCACAGGACCCAATCCTTCATTTTAGATTATCCAAAAGTTTCCTTGGTAAGGCTTTTCTTTTTTTTTTCCTTTTTTTCCCCAGGAATGCATTTTAAAACCATTATCCCTCTCCCTACTTCCTCAAGCTCTCGACTGACATTTACCACCTACTGCTTGTGCTACAGAATTCCAACCCATTGTAAATTAATCCTTGGAGAAGCCCAGAGCAGGAATTTTGCTGTTTGTCACTGCAGGTGTCCTGTATGGATTTCTAAGGGCGTGGCAGCACAGAGGCTGCTCAGCCAAGCTCTGTCAGGAAGAGAAGGCCAGGAGACCAAGGCCTGGCCAGGCTGGTGGGGTTGGCACAGCTTTGACTTTGATGTCAAAGGCTCTGCACAACCAGTGCATCAGCCAAGATGTGCTGATGCTCCTGCAGCCCCTGGCACACTCCTGATTCAGGTGACCCCAGCAAAGTAACTCACTTGTCCCTCCAGACCCTCCACAGAAGCACAGAATGCTGGAATGGTTTGGGTTGGAAAGGACCTTAAAGATCATCCAGTTCCACTTGGATGATACACCTTCCACCAGCTCAGGTTGCTCCAAGCCCCATCCAACCTGGCCTTGGACACTCCCAGGGATGGGGCAGCCACAGCTTCTCTGGGCAACCTGTGCCAGGGCCTGCCCACCCTCACAGCCAAGGCTTTCCTGGCAGACAAGAGGTTGGACACTCAGACAACATCTCCCTACGGCAACTCCCAGTGATTCCCTTCTCCAGTCCCGCTGCAAAGGCTCTGGAGCCTTCCCGGTAAAGAAAGGAGGGGAGAAGAAAAGCAGCGTGTTTTCCCACAGATATTACCATTCCCCGAGTTCTGCTGCCAGTTGGAAGGATCCAGCAGTTTAATGATAACATGACACAGCCCAGAGCAAGATTTTCCCCTGCTCCTCGCCGCCGGCAGCCTGGGTGGTGGCGTTCCCATGCGTGTGACATCGAATCCACTCGCAGGCACGTTCCCTGCCATGTAATTTAAGAATTTTTGCTTCTAATTTGAAGAAGCAGCTTTTTTATGTTTTCACATAAACCGCTGAAATCAACCACATTTACAAAAAAAAAAAAAAAACACAAAAACAAACACCCAGGATAGTGACAACTGATATTAAACAGCTCCTCACATGTGTCCTGACACCACAAGACTCGAAGACTCGCTGTAAGAAATCCAAATGACTTCAGTGCATAAAATGAACCAGATGAATTAATCGTGGAGCTTTTCTGTCCTCGCTCTGCAGCGTTATTAACTGGGGCTGAAAATGGTTTGGGTTGGAAGGAATCTTAAAGATCGTGTATGCGCCCCAGAACAGAGAGATCCGGCGTGTTGGGTGTTCAGCCAACCTGGGAATGCAAAGTAGCAGGTACAGCTCAGGGATTTTCCATACAAATAGTTATCAGTACCCCAAAGCAGGGGAAAGCATCCTGCCACTGCTTTAATCCCGGGATTTCAAGCGGATGGCAACACCTCTAAAGCAGTTGCTCGAAGAATGAACTCGTTTTATCGACAGAAATCGCTGCCCAGGCTTTGATGTGAACTTTCAGTCGTTAATGGGGAACTTGTCAGTGAAGCTGAGGGCTGGAATTCCGTAACTGGAACCATGTGGGAAGGCAGCTTGAACACCAGCACCGCTTACCCTGGTGATTTATCAAACACCTGAGGCCACGTGTGCTCACACCAGTAACGCCCTGGGTGGAAGAGGGGAAAAAAACGTCCCGCTTAAAAATCATCTGGAACGTGGGTAAGGGAACCAAAAGCAAGGCTAAAATGGCTGGTGCTTGTTAAAGTCATTACAAACCAGCCAATTTTTATGTGCTAAGACACAGTAAATTTTAAACAATGAAATACTCTTAACAGAATCACGGGATGGTTTGGGCTGGAAGGGACATTAAAGATGATCTAGTTCCAAACAGACGGTCTAAAAAGCCATTTAAAAGAGATCAACACTTTTTGGCGTGACACAGCATCGCACTCTTAGTGACAACATGGCCAGGGTAAGCACAGAATCCAAGATAAAACATCTTTTGAAGTATCTGGACATGCAGAAATAAAGAGAACTGAGCACAGCAAAGCTCTGCACTTGACAGGAGGGAAAACTGCTGCAATTCAAACCGGGAGCCCAGATCCTCCTCCAACTGATACATCTGCAGAGAGGGGAGTTTTCAGCAATCACCTGGAATTTCTGGAGGTGATGTTGGCCTGGGAGTTATTGCCAGTGCAGGGGACTCCACAAAGGGTGACACGTGTGACAAATCCCTACAGACACCTCAGCTCCCAGGATTTCAAAATGAAATAAAACACAGAGCTATTCACGTGCAGGATAATTTCTCCAAGGAGAAAGTGCTGACCCTTGAAGAGTGGCACGTGCCAGGAGTTTTCAAATTTCATTTTACTTGAAACTCACAGAGGAGAAGTTCAAAATGCTGGTTTGTACCCCTAAGTCAGAGTTAAAAGGTATTTGATAAAAAAAAACCTACACCGATTTCTTCTGGCCATAAATCCAAAAGGTAAGATTGTGCAACATCAGTACTTCATATTTAATAATAACAAACAGATGGGAAAATATTATAATAAATCATTCTAACTGCCCCAAGCTGTGTGCCAGAAACTCTTGGCCAAATTCCCCCTGGCTTAACTATCTCTGTACCATTTTCAGACCTCCGAGCTCTCCGCGTTCCTGGAGGTTGGAATATCAGCACCAAGTGGCTTTCCTTTAAAATAAAGAGATGAAATCCCCACCTGAGCTGCACCACAGGGCTGACACAGCACTGCAGAACGTGCACAGTGACGAGCTGTGCTTTACCAGCACACAGGTGTGGGAACACACTGTAAGGTGTTCTCACCCTCCTGGCCATTGCCTGTTTGAAAAGCTCAATAAACCAGAAAAATACCGTTAAGAATATAAAGAAGCCACGTAAATGAGAGCGTGTAATATATTTATATTATATATTGCAATACAGAGGACAAAAAGTGGTATTTTAAAGCTTAACAGAGGGCAGAAGAGATGGGAAGAGCCACAGCTCTGTGCTACCCCCTCAGACACCTCCCTGGCATCTCCTTTCCCCATCCCTGGGGGAATTTTTCCGTGTCTCCAGGCTCTGTGCTGTGTTTTCCTCTGAGATATCCAGCACAGCTGGGCAGATCCAACTGCACTGACACTATTCCAAATTTAACCCAGAATCTGGCTGTTGTGTTTAACTGAACAGAAGATCCTGGCAGCCTCTGCCCCGGCGACAGTTGGTGGTGACAAGTGGCTGTGCCACAGCTCCATCACCAGCAGCCTCCTCGGGCGGCTGGGAGGCCCAGCAGAGCCCCCACGAGGGTTCTCCATCCCAAAATAACAACACAACTCCCTCACCGACCCAAAACCAGGCACGAGAACCATTTCCCCATCCGTTTCTACTCCTCATCCTTCACCTTTCCCCCCCACGAGGATCCTCCCTGATGTCTCCTCCCCACCCTGCTCCCAGATCGCTCACGGCTTTTTTATTCCCCCCACCCCCCCACCCCTTGCTATTTTTTGGGGGGGGGATCATCTCTGTTCCCTCCTTTCACAGAAGCACCACCCCATTTTCTGGAGAGCTGCAGGATGACTTTTCCCTGGGGACCACTGCCCCGTTCCCAGGCAGGTCTCTGCCATCCTGCCCCAACATCACTTTTCCCGAGGGAGAAAAGCCCGTGCCTGCAGAAGGCTGGGTGGTGACATCCAACCAGACAGGAGCTCCGGGATCTATTCCTGCCTTTGCTGTTTCCCACCCGCCCCTGGGAGCCAGCCCTGCATGGGTTTGGGCAGGTCAGAGCCCAGGCTGCCCACGCAGAGTCAGCTCCAGGGAGGTTGGGAGGTTGAGCAATCCATGTGGAGAGAGGCTCAGGCTGCAGGAGAAAAAAAAAAAAACCACAGCCCGCTCGGGATTCCTCGTCCTTCCTACTCACTCCATCCCCAAGGCCTCCCAGCCCAGCTGCTGAATCGGACACAGCCCAAACCAACCTGAAAATAATCTCGTTTCTCCTCCCTGATCCATGTCCATAATAAGGGGTCAATCCAGAGGTGACCTCATAAACCCTCACACCTCACTACCTGCTCCCTGAAACCCTGAGCTCTTTAGTCTGGGCTTAACGGTTTAATCACCTTAGAGCCTGAAAGCAGAGGATAGAAATCAAAATCCTGCTACTAAAACACTGTTATTTTAGGCACCGTGCCTAAACCTCTTGCTCCTATGGAGCAGCTTTATAGAAAGGTCTGGAAGCTCCTTGGGGAAAGCCTTATCCCCGTGTGACACTCAGGGACACACACAGGACACGGAGGATGCAGTTACTGCTCACCAGGCAGTGGCACCTCATCCACAACTCATCCCCCTCCCCATGGATAACACAGCCCCCTCCCCTGGGAACAGATCACATCCTTCAGGCCTTAAACCTTCGGCTGAGCAAGGACAGGAGGGACTTTTGCTCTTTTCACAGGGATAAAGCAGAGCATCACTCACCTTCCTCCTCCCCTCCTGGCCAACCACCCTCTCCCAAGCTTTGCTACTTGCGGTTTTCCCACCATTCCAGGGTTTTCCTGGAGTGATTATCATTGAATGGCGTGGGCTGGAAGGGACCTCAAAGACCATCTCAATTCCACCCCCTGTCACGGGCAGGGACACCTTCCACTAGCTCAGGTTGCTCCAACCTGGCCTTGGATGCTTCCAGGGATCCAGGGGCAACCACAGCTTCTCTGGGCAACCTGTGCCAGGGCCTGCCCACCCTCACAGGGAGCAATTCCAGCCCAATATCCCACCTAACCCTGCCCTGTGGCAGTGGGAAGCCATTCCCATTTATCCTGTCCCTCCAGACCCCTGTAAATAGTCCATTTTCCATATCCTTCCATCCTTCAGGAGCTGCAAGGCCACAAATCCAGTCACTCCAAAACCTTCTCTCCTCCAGGCTATGACAAGCACAGGTAATTTTGGGATGCATCCAGGCACAACATCCCCCCCATCCCCCTTAAAAAAAGAACAGGAAAGCACAAGAGAGTTGCAATAAAAGCCCCAACTGTTCCCAACTGAGGCACAAGAAGCAAAGGCCAGCGGAGATTTCAGCGCTGGAAATCGCGGCGCGGAATTCGCTTTGAAATCCTGACACACTTATCTCTTCTGACTAACATAAAATATGTACCTTGGCTCCCTCTCACTTCCTATGACCGACTGGGAAGAGCTGGGCTTAACACTGCGGTTTCACCCGGCTTAGAGACGGGAAAGAAACCCATGAGAAAATTATTCCGCTCGACTCAAAATAAATAAATGGAGCAAATTTTTCGAAGGGTTGAAGGGAACGCGATGGATGCACCGAGGAGGAGGAGGAGGGTCAGGAATATTTGGCGAGGTAACATTGTCCTTAAGTCAAAAAGTCTTAACGTGAAGCTCTGACGCCCAAATGCTGGGAGAGGGTTTCAGAAAAATCAGGGTGTCCCTCACGGGGCTCGCTCGGAAGCAGATGCAGCAGCTCCGAGCTGTGCACCAAGACGCCACAAATCACCTAAAAACACATGAAATATTTTAACTGTCTGTTGCCACAGCAAATTCCTGTCAGTCACACTCAGGGGACAGCAGGAAAGCTGGCACTCCAAGGCCTGAGCTCCCTGATCCGGTGTCTCCGAGACACGGCTCAAGCACAGCACACTCTTGGTGCTGCTCTTTGGCTCTTGGAGTGATTTTTACCCCAAACAAGAAGCTCAGGTGATGCTGAAAAACACAGTCAAACCCCATCCAGTTCACAAAGATACGCAGTTCTTACGATGCTCGGCCATTAATCATCTCCCTCACACAAATCTCTTTGCTCACATTTAGATGGGGAAACACGGAATATCTGGCTGCCAGGAACCACGTTTTTCCCTGGCACAAACACACCAACACCTGCAATTCTCTATACAACAGGTGCAACTCTGGTCTAAATTTCTCTTCACCAAATCTCTGACCTGTGGCACCTTTTCCTCCCAAATTTAAAGACGGCAAGACAAAAAAAAACCATCACGACAACTCCAGAAGCGCTGATTTCATTCCTCCGACCCGGAAATCTGCTTGACCCACAGATAACGATGAGGGAACAACATTCCTGGACAGAGAAGAAACGCACAGACAGCTCCATTCATGGAGCTTGTTCCCTGCTCCAGGGGGACTCAGAGGAAGACCAAACTTGACCTCTGGCTCTCCCTCCGTTCCCCAACGCCAACACTTCCACCGGTCTTTATATGGGGAGTGAACCCAGCAAATGCAATAAACTTCAAAATAGAGCCTTGGGAAGAACCACAGAGGCTTCAAAAGGGCCTCTGCCAGCACAAATACATTAAACAATGTTTAGCCTCTGTAGCATTTTGAACAGCCAAATAAATACCCTTCAGAAGGCAACTTAAAAGGGAAAAAAAAATATATATATAATCCCAGACATCACTGAAACTCCTTCCAGCACAAAAAGAGACAGCAAGAGTAGATGAGAGCACCATAGGATGCATGTCTTGAAATCAAACCTTTATTTTATTGGCCAAGTCAATGGATTTTTAATAGATGGCCAAAAAAAAAAAAGAAAAAAAAAAAGGTGAGTATCAGATGGAAATGGGCAGGAAAACTAAAGTGTTCTGCTCGTGGTTCTCCAGACAAGGAGCTTCTCCAACCCTCTGAATGATTAAAAAAGGCAAAAAAATCAAGACCTTTTAATCTGACCCAATCTGCAGAGATTTCTGCTCAGCGAACACTGCTGATGGAAAGCACCCATAAAAAAAAAAAAAAAAAAATCAAGGGACTTCTACTCCAAACTCCACACACCAGGTCAGATAAGAGAAGGATGAGGAATATCCCACCAGCCTTCCTCAGAGCTCCACACACAACTTCCAGCTGCCCAGGGATGGCCAATGCCAAGACCTCAACCCTTTAATTTGTAATTCTTCCATCTACCTTGGGAACACCCAACACGACTCACCATCTCCAAGAAAAATGGTGCTCCAAAACTTAACATGCAGAGCTGTAATTATCCCCATAAATTACTGCCATAAAACTCCTATGTGATGTAGATCAGGTCAGAAAAAGGGCATTTGAGTGGTTAACGAGCCACAGATAAATCAGACGCAGGTTAGAAATGACAGTGTGGTTAATGGAAAATAAAACCTCCAGCAGTTCCTTGGATGCCCTTCCGTTTATTCTGATTATTCAGGGGTTATTCTGCACATCGAGGTTTATTTAAACTTCAGAAAAAAATAGAAAAATAAAAATAAAACTTGCTGCTCTCCCAGGCCAAACCTGAAACTTTTGATGGAAGCAAAGCCTTGGAGGCAGCTCTGCCCATCTCCCACCCTCCCTTCCATCCCAAGCCTGGCGGCATCACAGGGAATTTGAACGGCCCCACGCTGGGAAGTGTCAGCCTGGGGAGGCCAACACTGTCATGGAGCTGATCCACTGTTTTCACTGGATTCTCCCCAGCTTGTCTTTCTCACTAAAAATCAGAAAAAAAAGCTTTACTACCTCCCACTTTTGAGGTGGATTCTGCTTTTAAGTTGGGTTTTGGGCTCACTCACTAGAACTGACTGTTTTCCAAGCAGGTGGATTATCCCCGGGCTGTCCTAGTTCTTGGAGTTTATGACAACTGGCAAACACTTCAGGGACAACAAGTGCCACTGTTCCTGCTCAGCAGCACGGCCAGGGTCCTTCAAACTTGAAGGTTTGTGTTTGAAGCAGAAAATCCATCAGTAATCCAAGACTGAGGCAAAGGCCAGGTTGGATGGGGCTTGGAGCAACCTGGGACAGTGGAAGGGGGTTGGAATGGGATGAGCTTTAAGGTCCCTTCCAACCCAAACCATTCCATGACATTAAATAAAGCCATTGTCCTCTGCAACTGATTAAACACTTGGAAAAAAATCCGATTTCAAACAGTTGTCAGAGTTTGCTTTTTAAAAATAGAGCAAAAGGAAAAAAACAACCACTTGTACAGTATTGACAGGCTGCTGTCTGAGGTCAGCCTTGCTGAGAGACTTTTTCAGTTTTCCAGAGGGGGAAATTCATCCTTTTGGGCAACGAAATAGGAAGAACCAAAAGAGGGAGAAGCAACAACTCCCAACAGCCACAACTGCTGTGGCCTCTCACCAACCCCCAGCCTGAGTGAGGTCAGGGTGCTCACACCTGCCCTGGCTGCCTTTCCAAACCCACCTAGGACACAGGTGAGGACCCTGCAGGTGACACTCTGCCCACACCACACCTCCCATCCCTCCTCCCTGCCAGACCAATCCCAAATCCAAGCACACCCAGTGCCACGTCAGAGCTGGGCAGGCAGAGCTCAGATCTCAGGATGCACAAAACTCAGGATCTTATCACTGGGTCATTAACACGGACACTCTTTGAAGGAGCAGGGGAATTAATCACCCTCTCCTGGCCACGTTCCAGCTGGGGAATGACATCTGATCTCCTTAATCCCCCCAAAAAGTGGGTGTTGTGTTCAGCTCACCCCATCCCTCCCTCCCTGTGCAGCATCAGAGGATGCTGAACCTCAGCCTGGTGTGGTGGCAGCGTTCCGTTTTCTCTACCAAAAAATAAAGATATAAAAAAAACCCCTTCTTTTTTAGCACAAACAAGTCCAAACCCTCCTCAGCAGTGGGAGCCAGCCCAGCACTGGTGCCACTGTTCAGACCCACCTTGGTATCAAAACGTCACTCTGAAGGTTTTTATATTTCTTAAAGAACTGAGCTGGTACTTTTATTAACCCCAGTCTTGTTTCTGCTCTCGCACAGGAAGCTGCAACTGAGAACAGGCAGAAAGCCATGAGTTTAATGGAAAGGCTTAGCACAAATCCAGCCTAAGCTCGGGATAGCAGATAAGGGAGAGGCTCAGGCAAGAGAAGGAGAACAACTGCTGGCTTTAAAATGTACACAAGAGAAGTCACAGCCAGGACCAAACCCTCAGGTGCATCTGCGAACAGGTTCATTCTGACACACTTAAAACTTAATTGAAATCATTGTCTTTCTCCCAGTAAAGAATATTGGAAGGGTTTGGGTTGGAAAGGACTTTTACAGGCTGTCCAGTCCCACCCCCTGCCATGGGCAGGGACATCTTTCACCAGCCCAGGATGCTCCAAGCCCCGTCCAACCTGGCCTTGGACACTTCCAGGGATCCAGGGGCAGCCACAGCTTCTCTGGGCATCCTGTGCCAGGGCCTGCCCACCCTCCCAGGGAACAATTCCTTCCCAACAGCCAACCTAACCCTGCCAACAGCTAAACCAGAGCTGAAGCACCGCAGACTAAAACAGGAGATACGTGCCCAAGCCGCACCAACAACAGATGCTTCCTTCTAACTGTGGTCAACGTTTTTCCAAATTCTGGGAAATAACTTCTTTACGCTTAAGGCTTTAAAACCAAAAGTGGAGAAAATTTCATTTTTTTTTTAATCTCAATTAACTTTGGCAGTGCTTAATGGGGGAGAGCTTCAATCTTGCCAGTCCAATTCGCCTTTTCTGATGAAATTCAGAGAATCACTGAGATTGGAAATGCCCTCCAAGATCATGGAGTTGAGCTGTGATTGATCCCCACCTTGTCCCTCAGCCCAGAGCACTCAGTGCCACAGCCAGTCCTTCCTTGGACACCTCCAGGGGTGGGGACTCCCTGGGCAGCCCTTCCCAATGCCTGACCACCCTTTCCAGGGAGAAATTCCTGCTGACTTCTCCGAAGAACGAACCCCCTGCCCGCAAAGAGCATTTCTGTTTGTTTCCTTTCCTTAAGAGGCAAGGACAAAAGTCAAGTCCAGAGAGTCACAAGACCACGGAGAAACAATCTGCTTAGGGAGAAAGGGTTTCCCAGTTTCTGCAAGACCAGCGTTCCCATTCCACCCACTTACATTCCTGGATGGAGGGAAAATAAAAATCACATCCGCAGGCCGGCCGTGGGCTCCACGGCTCGGGATCCAGGCACAGCGGGCAAAGGGCTGCAAGAAAACTCCCTGCATGGAAAGATGTTTGTTCCAGCACCACCCCTTCCATCAGTCCTCGTTTAGAAGTATCTCATCCCCTCCAAAATCATCTGCATAATTGCCGCCAGCAAAGGCGTCGCTGCACAGTAATAACTTTAATGGCAGATTTTTTTTTTTCTCCCCCCCCCCAAACATTCTTTTAAAAAAGGCACCTCCCAAGGTTGGGGCATCCACATGCCAGCAGAAATAAAGGGAAGTGGCGCTCAGGGAACGTGTGGTGAGGAGAGGGACCGGTTGCTTTTTGTTTCGCCATTATTTCTGTTTGGTGACGGCTCAAAACGTATCCCAGAACCTAAATTTTTTGTCACTTAAACAGCAGCCTGGTCAGGACATTGGCACCTCCTCAATTTTTCTCTATTAATTTTGAAATTTATTAGGAGGGAATCTGGCTCATTTCTGGGCTCAAAGCAGGTTTTCCAAGCGAGATTCCAACTCTCAAGCCTTCAGTTTTGCCTTCGCAGAATCCTGGGATGGTTTGGGTTGGAAGGGACCTTAAAGACCATCCAATTCCAACCCCTGCCATGGGCAGGGACACCTCCCAGTGGACCAGGTTTTTTCTTAACAAGTCAGAGCCCTGACCCCACTGTTCTCAGCTCCACAGGGACATGACCAAGGAGACAATGGCACAGCTGCCTTGTAAGGTCTATTTTTAAGACAGGCAAGAACCACTGGCCCAGTCTTTAACACAAAACACAGCAAACAAGTTAAGATCCAACTGGAAGTTCACAACAGAAGCCACAGCTGGGATTTCTGTCCTGCAGAAAACATGTCAAACCCTGGGGTTGTTCCACCAGTGCAGCTGCTCCACCAACTTCACGGAAAGCTTAACCAGGAGCACAGCAGCACCATGGCTTTGATCCACCCCACTCGTGGGGCAGCACCAACAAGAGATTTTGGGGGGAACACCTCCACTTAATTGAGGTTCTCCAGCCAGCCAGGCCCGACCCAAAGGCAGGCCCGCCCTTTAACGTGGGCCTAATTACATTAAACCAAAATGCTCTCGTGAACACGGAGAGAGGGCTGGGGAGAGAATCAGACAAGCCGTAAATTAAAGCAGAGGATATGAATTCCATGCAGGCTGCAGTGTTGGGGTTAACGTGGGTCTGGAAGCAGTTTAGGGAAAACCTGGTGTGGCTAAGGGCCAGCTCCGGGCTCAGTTG
>NW_020956081.1:161467-184320 GCF_003031625.1 Empidonax traillii
ACATTAAACCAAAATGCTCTCGTGAACACGGAGAGAGGGCTGGGGAGAGAATCAGACAAGCCGTAAATTAAAGCAGAGGATATGAATTCCATGCAGGCTGCAGTGTTGGGGTTAACGTGGGTCTGGAAGCAGTTTAGGGAAAACCTGGTGTGGCTAAGGGCCAGCTCCGGGCTCAGTTGCTTTGGGCTAATCGTTTCCTTCAGGCAGGCTACTCCAGCACACTAATAGGTTTTAATAAAAACTTCCAATTGGGCCAGTAAACCCCTCATTAAGCTGTTTTTAAAGCATGAATTTAAGAGCGGCGAGGGTAAAAGGTCAGGAGGAGGATTTAATTCAGACCGGCTGGCAAAAGGTGCTGTTGTGATTGAAAACACCAGAGTTCAAGTGTCCAGGGCCACATAAACATCCGACTCTGTCACTAGACCTGGTTAAGTGACAGCTTGAAAAATAGATTTAATAAGACAGAGAGAAAAGTTTCCCACTCTTACACGAGAAACAGGAACAGCAGATCCCAATATTAGGCAGGAACAGGAACGGTTGGGAAGCTGCCCCGTCCCTCCCATCCCGGTGTGGGGGAACAGGAATAAAGAGCAGCCCGTGGCCATCTGGGTGCTCAACCCCAGCCATTCCCAGGGGCTCACTGGGACACTCAGCTCCAGGCTCTCCTGCTGGGAAGGGAACAGAGTCCTCCAGGGATAAGAACACAGCCCAGCTCATCCTCCACGTCCCATCCCACACATCATCTGCACAACAAGTGCCACGGGGTGCCAGCACGAGAATTCCCTGCGCCACGTGAGAAATCACGGAATCACAGGGCGCTCTGGGTTGCAGCAGAACCACAGAGATCATCCTGCTCCAAACCCCTGCCGTGGGCAGGGACTATCCCACTATCCCAGGTTGCTCCTGGTCTAGCCCAGCCTGGCCTTGGACGCTTCCAGGGATGTTCAGCCACAGCTTCTGAGGGCAAACCTCTGCCAGGGAATTTTCTTGGGCCGCCTCCCCTACTGCAGGTGGATCTGCAGGAACCAAGGGCACGGCTCAGCTCAGACACATCCCCAGCTCAACACGCTCAAACCAAGCTTTGGACCTGCACTAGTCAGGTCTGACCTCAAGCCATTTAATTTTCCTCTCATTTCCCTCAGTGCTGCTCCCTGGGATAGTGCAACTACCAGGAAAACTTCGGCCCTTCCTTGGGAGCACAAAGGAGAAACATCCCCATCTCACACAGCAAAAGCCAGAACCCCAGCTGTGCACTCTAACGTTTAATTTTATGTCAATGCACATCTAAAATTCAAGATCCCTGAAGACCTTTTAAAAGAAAATCCTCCTTGGAACAATTTGCATTGAAGCAAAGAGTGAGGATTTAACGAGTAATGGAGAATTACCATTACTCTGCTCTCAACTTTTTATTCTACTTCTAATCAAAACACACTTCAGCTTAAATTCTGAGATAATGCAATATAAAATTTGGGGGCATTTCGGGTATGAACTATTTCTCATTCCATGTTTACAGATAATGGAATAAAACTCAAGAGTTTAATTCAATTGTCTTCAAAACGCACAAGAAAGTTGACTGTGAGAGGGGAAAAAAAAATAAATAAAAAAAAGCTCTTACTTTTAAAATGTGCTTCTAATTCTGGCCATAGAGTTGGCCTGCAAGGATTGCAGGAGGAGCAAGGCTCCCTGGAACAATCCCTAAGGAAACATTTGCTTTGGCTCCAAGCAGGACACTTTTGTGCACCAGGAGTCAAATAAGATCAGCTGCTTCTCCATCCTTTCTGTTTAATGATCCCACTGATAGCACGAGGTAAGCAGATGCATTCCTGCCTTTTCCTTGTGCTCCTTGCTGGGATTATGGATTGCTGGCCCAGGAGGTATCCCATGGCCACGAAGGTGACCATGTGGAGTCTCTCTGGGCAGTGACATCACTTTCCCACATCACACCTGGAATTTTCCTCTACCCAGAGACATTTCCATCCATCACAACTCAATCCTTGCAGTTTTCCTGCTTAGCTCCCACTCCCACCTTATTGAACCAATATCTCAGGCCAAAAGGGGCTTATGAATATTTGGGGCTGCTTAAAACAGTAAGGCAGAACAGAAGAAAGAGGACAAGAAACCTGTAAGAGAGCAGCACCTTTTCCAAGCCCTTGTTAGAGCAGAGGTAATAAATCACATTAAATCAGATTTCCACTAGGAAAAAAAAAATAAAAAAAATTGATCCTGCAGCTGTGCCCCCACCAAGGACAGGCAGCACATCCACCCATCCAAGAATCACAGATTATCCTGAGCTGGAAAGGACCCACAAGGACCATCCAGTCCAACTCCTGGCCCTGCACAGGACACCCCAAGAGTCCCACCGTGTGTCTGAGAGCATTGTCCAAACAACATCCTGACAGCTGGAGCCAGATGGCCACCAAAACACCACCAGAATTCCTGCAGCTCCCAATCCAGTCCATCCTTGGGATAGAACGGGAATATCCACATGGATGTGACCCCTGAGCATCTGACAGATAGAAATTTTAGGCAGGGTGGAACTGGTGGCCTCTCAGACAGGCTCAGGGAGGTTGCATCGCTCATATATTTGAAGTCATTTCCCTCCCAATCCCACAACTTATTTCAAACCCCAAAGTGAAATAAGCCCTTTGGTGACCCAAAGTGACACCACCACACTCACTGAAACACGACCCTAAAGCCACATCTGTAACCTGGACACCAAAAAATGAAACCCCCGAAGTTATCAGAGCTCAGGCTGACACCACCTCCAGGATTTCCATCCCAGAGCATCTTTCCCACCTCATTCCCTCAAGTGAGGAGTGTTTTTAATCACTCTCCCCTGACACGAGTAAGAGCAAAGAGCGAAACCTGCGGCAACACCAGTTGATCCCGTTTGGCCTGACAGCTTGTTGTTATTTCCAGAATCTGGAGTTCTTTTAAAATTCATAGGGACAGCCTGGAGTTTTAGGAGAGGCTACCAAAATCCAGTCTAAGATGTATTAAAAAAAAAAAAAAGAAAAAAAGCACACTTCCTGGAGGGGGATAGGAAACAGTCAGCATTTACAAAGAACTCTCCAGGAATACTTTTTTTTTTCCTTTTTAAGGATCTTGCTTTGAAGTAGATGCTCCCAAAGAATAAGGCTTTCCAGAGCTCAGCAATATTTAATGTACTTCTCCAGCAATGGCTGACAATGTTGTTGTTTCAGCTATATTATAACAAAAATATTGTGGTTTTCCTGTATTCTGACAAAAGTAACTCAAAGATTTACATCTCCTTCATCTTATTCCGAAGTGGCCCTTAAGCCAAAAAACAGGGAAGGGAGAGACCCTACTGCGTACAAAGGACTTCAGTAAGCCTTGAAGGGTGGCTCTCCACTTAGGACATAAAGAAAGGCCAAAAAAAGATGAAACACCACTTGGGGAAAAAGAAAAGAAAAAAAAAGGCAGTTTTTTCTACACCATCAGTGAGAGTGGAAAACATCCAGGAGATGAGTAACTTGAGTCAAAGCTGAGCGTCCTGGCCAGGAGTCTGGGCTCATCCTGGCCAGCTGGTTCAAACACCCCACACCCAACACAAAAGTGTTCTCTGGGATATCTCATGGACAGTCATGGGAAGAATTCTCCATCCTCCCCTGCTTCTCCACTTGATGAGGCACCATCTCAACATTCCCCTTCGCACCCACACGGTTCCTTCACTTATCACTGATTAAAACCATCAGCTGGAAAACAAGGACACAGGTGCAGCTCCCTGAGGGAGAAGGGGTCCAACCTCCATAACACAAATGGACTTTTAACTATTCTGGTGCCTTCTCTTAGAATATTTCCCATCAGTAACTGTCTTTTGACAACCTGGGAGTACTTTGGGAATCCCCTTTCCATCCACACCACGACCCAGGATCCTTCTCCACCCACCCATCCCACAGCAGGGAGAAGACACATCCCAATAGGCTGATCCAAGACATTATGCCACGGCAGTAATTCCCAGGAAAATCAGCAGCACACTGGCAGTTTTCCCAGTATTTCCACAGACAGGAATGTCTTCCACCAGGAGTTCTACCTCTCCATGGGTTGGAGAACTTAATGTTGGGAAGAAAACCCCCCAACCTGGGCAAGGCAAGGAATCAACCTTTCAGAATTTCCTTACTTTTAAGGGGCTTAGAGGCAGGAAGAAACTCAGTGAAAGACAATAAAAAACTTCATCAAAAAAAAAAAAAAAAGAAATAAAATAATCAAAACTTCAACATTTCACAGCGAAAGACCAAGCAAACAAGTCGGAGTAATGTAAAAGCTACATACCCACAAATGCATCAGTAAATTATTACTGCAGATTTTCTCATTTTTATTCACTTACCAAAGGAATACCTGAAAAACAAAACGAAGAAGAGGCAAAACAATTAATGTTTTGGTTGAGAATTCAAGGGAACTTTGTCTTGTATTAGTTTTATTTCTCATTTCACAGGTTTTGAGTTTCAAAACACTACTAGGAGAGAACACAAACGTGTCTGAACTACATAACATGTAACTGAAATGGTAAATTGCTGCTACCTGGAAATGGAAGAAGGGCAAATTCCCTAATTTCTGGGCAACAAGGGGATATTTAGCACTCCAAGCAATTGGCCACCCTTCTACTGATAAAGATGTTAAAGCAGCAGACCCAGAAAGAACAATCCCAAATCCCATCAGGTTCCCACAGGGCTGCTCCTGGTCTTCTCTGGAACTACCTTCAGTCATAGTTACAACAGTGATTTTCTGTAGGGTTATCAGTCCCTACTAAAAGCAAACCCCAAAGTTTAACCAGTTCTCAGATGCTGTTCCCCAATAAATTGTGTTTTCCTCCCATTACGGTTTCAATGCCACATCAAGGTTTTATTGTCTTTTACAATAATATTATTATTTGTGCAGTGCACCTCACACCAACCCAAAAGCCAAACAGAAGAACCCTAAAACTGAGAAACACCCCAGGTTTTAAAGATTTGTTTTTTTTCAGAAGGATTTGCTGCTAATAATAAATACCCCAAACAGGTGTGTTAATCTGGTACACAGGAGTCCAATCAGCTCTAAAATCCATCAATCTAAATATCTTAATGACCATTTCACGCAGAGTTCCCGAGGTACAAAGAAACAGCCTTCAAATGCCCAGCAATTTTTAAATTTATAAACAAGAGCAGCTCCTCATGAAGACATCTGTCATTAAGGGAACCTCACTTTGCTGTTCCCCACCACGGCCGTGGTGCTGTTCAACATAAACTCGTAAGAATTAGTCTTATTTCTTGGCAGAAGTTAAGAACCCCCTGAGGCTCATTTTAAACACACACACACACACACACACACACAGAATAAGGAATTAATAAAATATTGTATTCTTCTGAACCACATGAAGTTCTCTGACGTGTGTCTGTTGCCGATTACATCAATCCGGGGCTCCGGAATTTGTCATGTGATGACAGGCCAACACTTGTGAATTTATTTCTCTGAAGAAGCCTGGGATACAACAAATGCCAAGGAAACCAAACCAAATGGCCCACTCCAAATACATAAAAGCAGCAGGAATTCTTGCAAGGATTTCTTTTTTTTTTTTTTTTTAAAATAGGTACAAATAGGCAGGTACCCAAATCCCACAGATTTCAGGTTGGAGTTGGGGATTTAATTACTGTTTTCCCTTTTCAAGTTCCTCTAAAAGGAGTTAAGAGAGTGTTTATTAAAAAACTGGGGGTTTTCACTACTGCCTGTCTTGGCATCTGCAACATTCCCGACAGATAATGACAAGTAAAAACATGGATGTGATTTTGCAGCCTTGGGGGTGGGGGAAAATTTCAGCTGAGGAACTTCTGATCTGCACTTTTTCAAACCCAGAAATTCAAAGCATGATCAAATTAAAATGGGATGTCACTTCTGCTTTTTGGGGGGGGAGAAACAATGTCATTACCCCTGTCACATCAGACTGTGAATATCAGCTGGGAATCATAAACAGCATCAAATATTTGGGTTAAATGGCTTTCACCACGTTGTCATGCTGATTAATTCTAGCTCAAGCACGTTCCTGGAAAGCAAAAGCTGACGGCAAAACGCAGTTTAAACTACATTATTCCTGATGCAAATCCTTCCTGCTGCCAGTAGAGCAGAGCAGGGCTGGGTTTGAGGGCACAGCTCCACGAGAGCTTCCCACCTCCCCAAAATCCCACATGGGCAAAGGACCAGGATGCTCCCAAACCCACCTGGCAGAAAACATCGCCTTTTCCATATAACATCTTTTTTCCTGCATGCAAAGCACGTGGGATGATGGTTTCTATTTGCTGGAGGAAGAGGGAAAGCACATGGGCCACACTTGCCCCATAAATTCCCATTCCTTTTCTTCTCAACTACCCCAGAGCTACACAGATTATTTAATGCAAGGGTTGTTTGGGACAGGGATTCCTTTTAGAAGCCTATAAAATATCCCAAAACCAAAAAGGAATTCCAAACACAGTCTATTAAAAATAGTATAAAACACAGACAGGAGCTTTTACCTTTACATCTCTCGATGTTTATGAGAGAAAACACATTTGTATTTATAATAATAATAACAAAAAAATAGAGAAAACCCAGTCCTACCCACCACTCCCATCCCTGCAGTGCCCAACACCCCAAGATCCTTCCAGCTGAACTGATTTCCACAGGCAGGATAATTCCCTGCTGCATCCCTCAATCCACAGCTGGTGTTAACAGCTTCTCTCCCTGCTCTCCATGGAGAACATCCTCTATGGAAAGTGAACCCAGATGGCAACTTCCATCTCCATTATGAATCTCTCACATTCCCTGGGCTGTAGAACTTGGGATGAGGGACGAGGTCTTCGGGTACAGGCATGTTTTCTATTTTCTATCAGCATTCAGATCCCAAACGTGCTGCCAGGAGGTTTCCACAGCAGCACCTCTCTGCAATAAAAGTGGCTGGAGCCACTTCCAGAGCAAAGTGACAACCAGAGACCCTGGAGTGGAAAAACCCCACCCACTGCTGTCTAAAAAGTTCCTGTTTAGGTGCCCGAGAGCTTGTTGGTGAACCACAATCTCCCAACCAAATTAAAGCTGTAAAACTTCGGATTAGTTTATAAAAAAAAAAAAAAAATTCAAAACATTTTCCAATGTATATGTAGAGCCCCTGGCACCTGGGGATCCACTTCCTCAGCACTCTGCCTCAAAATAAAGCAGCCAGTTGGAAACATCACTTGCAAGAGGCGGCGAGTCCATCACAATGAGATGACAGGATTAGTCTGGTGCACCATTAATTTCAGAACGTCATTAACTTAAAAGTGTGGGGGTAAGAAATGTTGGGGGGTTTTTTTGACAGCTGGTTTCAGTGGCTGCCAAGCCTGGAGCACTGCACAGCCGTGTTGGGGGAGGAAATCAGCTGGAGTGGCAGTAAATAAAACCACTCTGGTGTCTGGATTCACTTTATTGTGGTCACAGATCTCCAAAAACCGGGATTCTGTGCTCTGTAATTACAACATCCACGTTTAAATGGGAGGAACAGGGAGAACACTAAAAAAAATTTTTTAAAAAGGTTCACTCAGCGCTGGGAAAGGTGCCTGAGCAGGGATGGAGCAAAGCAGGGGGTGAGGAATGGGGCTGTCCTGGAGCGAGGCCGGGTGGTGACATGCACATCCCATCCCACAGGCTCTGCCTGTGGCCAACAGCAAAGCACCACGTATTTCTCCCCTTTCCAAGGCAAAAAATAATCAGGCCTGGCTAGGAGAGCAAATCTGAATGACCCAACTAAGCCCTCGCAACGCTCACTGACCGCTCTGTCCGTGCTCCTTTCCAAAAGACAAAAATTATTCCAAACCCCGCAGAATTTGCCAAACTCAAGTGGAGTTTGCTTTGGTCAAATCCTTCCAGTGCCAACAGCAGATGCTGAAATGGCAGCCCTGGGAATCCTGCTCTGAGCTGCTCCTCAGGCTGGATGGGGGGTGGAAGGAGAGGTGGGAACAGGGTAGCAGAAGGTGAGGAAGCCCCTGGAGTGACACCAGGCTGCAAAACCAGCCCAGGGTTCCAGGCTGGAATTGACTCTGCAGGTAAAAAACCCAGGAAAAGCAAGTTTCAGTAATTCCATTCCCTGACTTAGAAGAAGAGTCCTTTAATTGCATTAAATAATCTCTCTGAAGGCTGGCCCTCACTGCCAGCTGAGTGTGGTGAGGCTCCCCATGGTGAGGCTCTGGGATCAGTCAATTCCTGGCCATTTTCCCCACACCAAATCCCTATAGTCTAGTTATTCCAATGCAAGTTGCCACCCACTTTCTACCCCAGACCCTTCCTGCAAGAGAACCTGCTTATTTTTGCAGTCTCCTGCCTCCCCTTCTCCAGGACAGAGCTGCTGTTTGTCCAGGTAGACCTGGAATGTTTCTCCAGGAGAGAAACATTCAGCTCAGCCTGCAAATGGAACCAAGACATTGCTAAGGTTGGAAAAGACCTGTATTATCAAGCCCAACCATCAACCAGCAGCACCACCATGCTCACCCCTTAACCACGTCCTCAAGTGCCACATCCACAAGGATTTTGAACACTTCCAGGGCTGGGGACTCTCCTACTGCCCTGGGCAGCTGTGACAGTGCCTGACCACCCGTTTGGTGGAGAAATTTTTCCCAATATCCCACCAATCCTCCCCTGGTGCAACTCGAGGCAATTCCTGGCTGTGCAGGAACCCCAGCCCAGCGATGCTGCAGCACCACTGGAAGTGACCAGTGTTGTCAACAATAAATTACCGGATTAAGGAAATTTGTAAACACGGTTTACGAGCTGGTAAACACAGATTAGGGAAGTTTGCAAACACAGATCCCACCAGGGCTTGGATCCTTCCCCTAACCCAGCTCCTTTTCAGGCTGTACCAATCCCTGTATTCACATCCTTCCCAACCACAGCTGCTTGAGGAGTTCCCTGGGTTAAACAACATAAACATGAGCTGGACCAAAAACTGGGTGCATGAAGCTGTTTGGCAGGTTATTGTTTTAAAAAAAAAAAAAAATCACGAAAAAAACCCATTATTCCTTCTTTTTCTGAGTTTTTCAGCTGTGGGATCGAGCCCCAAGCAGTGGATGCAGCTGGCAACTGGATGTGCCAGAAAATAAGCAATTAAAAGATATTTGTCTGGGTCTCTGGCAAAGCCCAGTGCACATCAGCCACTGCAAAGCCACACACTAACCACATCATCATCTCATCCTTTCTTTGCTCTTATTTTAATTTTATAGACCCTTGATTAAATAAAAATAGACCTCAGATGTGAATAAAAATCCTCCTAAGGTGCTATTTATTAAGTGAAGCCAAACCAGTGATTACAATAAGGCAAAACAACAGTGAAAGCAATCGATGTAAAATATTTAACTTCCTCTTTAGCTGCCCTCTTTTTTTTAAACCTCTCTACGTTCCTGCAAGTTACTCACATGACCTTAACCTTCAAGGCACTCGTGCTACAAACTGAAGAGCCTCAGCAAACTCTGCCTGGTGAGACCCTGACACAACTCCTCTCTTGTTTTTCATGTTGTGCTTCAGTGGCAGGTTAGATTTGTCCTTTTCCTGGAATATTGGCATGGAAAGAGGCAATGACCAGACCTGGTACAGCTCCAGCAGCCCCTGACAGCCTTGTAAAGCTTTTGGCAGCTCTTGCACCCACATCTCCTGCAGATCTTCTCAAAGCTGTAACAGAGCTGGGTCTGCCTTCTTAATCCAGTTCATCCCCACCTGCCCTTCCAGCTCCGCTCTCACCCGCTAATGCCCACGTTTGGGAGTGGGAGTGGGCAGGAACACACTCAAACCCTTGGATATCCCACGGCATATCTTTGCTCCCGTGCTTGGGAACGTGGTTTAGTGGTGGACTCCAAGATCTCAGAGGTCCTTTCCAGCCTAAATAACTCCGTGAGATTCCACCTGCACCTCTGAAGAGCCCTAAATCAAAGGCACAAACCCCACTGTCACCTGCCCTGAACTCAACTGCATCAACCAAGAGGAGAAACCTCACATGTTTTCAGGTCTTGAGGACTAATCCAGGCACAGCATCCCCCTCCTGCTGCCCAGCCACACTCACTTCCAGGTGAGCAGATGGACAGGGACTGCAGCTACACCAACACCCAGCCTGGGGCAGGGAGGGAAAACCTTCCACATGCTGGGGGGGGGGAAAAAACCACTAAATGATTCATTTCTGACATCAGCCCTGATTAAATTTTAATCTCTCAACCCAAAATGTGGTTCTCATTAGCCTCATTAGTTCCCAGTTGTACTGCAAGGCAAGGGTGTCACATGGCATTAATCTCTGCTTTCATTAATGTGTCATATCAGGGGCTCAGGGCTGCTCTCAGCATCCTTTGAAACCGATCCCTCCCTCTCTCCTGTGCGGGGTAGGAAGTGCCAAAAAGCAGCTTCCTGGACAGGAAGGATGACCCCCTGAGATGCTGCAACTCTTGGTTTACGTTTCTGGAGATAATCTTTTCTCTCTGGGCAGAGAGGGAGGGCAGCTCGGAGCGCAAGGGACGCGATAACAAAGCGATTCCTGAGGTTTATTGCCAAGGCCAGATAAAGGAATAAGATATTCTAAAGTTTTCTTGTTGTTGTTGTCATTGTTGGGATATTCAGCCAGGTTGCAAAAAGAGTTATTTGCAAGAAAAACGCTCCAGATCACTCCAGTTCAGCACAAGCACCAAGGTGAGATTTGTTCATGTGATTTATCTGAAAACCTTAGATACTTTTTTTTTTCTCAACACACAAAACTGTATGCTGGATTCAGGCACAGTATTAACTCTTCCTTCCACTTCAGACTTTAATATCTGCAAAGCTGGTATCAGTTAAGCCTTGAAGTCCCTGAGAACAAGCCTGTATTACTTCCAGACAGGCCTATAAAGCAGGACAGAGACTGATGGAAAGACCAGCCCGAGGTCACAGCTGACACATCCATTCCTGCCTGCACAGAGAACCTCCCAGGTGAACTGATAAAACCCAGGACACCCAGGTTCCCACTCCCTGCTTGCACAGCTCCTGGTTCTTTCAGTGTGTGCTTGCTCAGGGCCAGGCAAAAGAGTCTTACTGAATTACCCAAACTGCTTAACAAAACCTGTCCCAGCTCAAGTGGCCCCCCGTGGATCCACCATCCATCCTCATCTGCATCTGGGCTGCTGGAAGCTCCAAGGGGGATTCTTCCAGCTCTGTTTTGTGTGTCAGAACAGGACTACCCTAATCCAAGATGATCAGAGGGCTGGATGGAGCAGCTCTGCTGGGAGGAAAGGCTGAGAGAGCTGGGATTGTTCAGCCTGGAGAGGAGAAGCTTCAGGGTGACCCATCTGTGACCTTGCAGTGCCTGAAGGGGCTCCAAGAGAGCTGGGAAGGGACTTTGGACTGGATGGGTTTTTTAAGGTCCTTTCCTACCCAAACCATTCTGTGATTCTTCTCACACTCCAAGTGCTGTGCCCTCGTCATAGAAGGGTCACAAACCAACAGGCTTAAAAATGGAAAGGATCTTGTGCCAAATCCAGCCCCCAATTCCCACCCTGGCTGCGTTACAACCTGGAGTAACAAACTCCGAATTCTGAGATCTGGCTCTGACCTTCACTTGGATCGCTCCAGACAAAACCCCAAGCGCTTTAATCCCAAAATCCGAAGCTGTAGAGCACGAGAGGAAAGGAAACAGGGAAGAGGTTCATTTAATGGCTACCAATGCCCTCCTAGAGGGGGAAAACACAGCCCTGAGCCCCCCCTGAGCCCCCCAGCACTGAGTGGAGCCCAGCCTGACCCAGCCACCAGTCCAGCCATCAGCACAGAGAGATAGAAGTCCAGCACAGGTCAAGTGCTTTCTAACGAGACATAAACCACAAATCCTCCACCACACACCAGCCTTTCTTCTTTCTCTGCTGCAAATGAACTTCTGAGGACGGTAATTGAATTGCAATTAAATTACAAGCCTCACAGACAAGCTTCCACGCCCTGCAGAGTACTTGTCCCTCCAGTAAGTCCTGTAATATCACAGTTTCAAGCTATTATTCAATACCTAAATATAAAAAAACCCCAGGTATTTGGGGGGCAGACAGAGAGAGGCATCAACTCCCCTCTGTGTTCTACAAAAGTCTTGCAGCACCAGCAACTTTTTGGGAGCCATCTGGGCACAGGGGCTTTGAAGGGCAGACGAGCACAGCTCTGTTTTATATTCCCTGCAGGAGAAAAAGGTGCTGCTTGGTCTTATTTCACCCTAAATACCTGTTAGCAGCAGCCCCACCACTGTTTTCCACAAGGGAAGAACACACTGAAAAGAAAGTTGTAGCCACCTTGTGCTCTAACATTTTATTTATTGGCTTGTTCAACCCATTCCCTTGAGCTCTTGTAACTCAACCAGAATCTTAGTCATGAAAGAAAGAAAGAATAAAAAGGCAATAGGATTTAAAACCCCACAGTTCCAGCTTTTGTATCAAGTGTCTCACAAACTGTGCCTCCCAAGAGTGGGCAAGGAGCTCTGTAAAATGAAATTACACAATAACCAAGGGAAAGAAAGGGTTTTCAGATGCCATTTGGAAGTGCTGGGTGGGGGGGGGAGGAAACAACAGGAGAAGAAACAGGAGATCAGTGGCAGAGTAGCTGAAAAGTTTGTTTATGTAAGAAAAATGTAATAGCTCTCTGGAGACACCTTACTGTGGGATAAAAGTGAATTTATTCCAGAGTTACCAACTCACTGTGGAAGTGCATTAGTTATTCTGGTACAGAAAGTGATTTAAGCTCTGCTGGAAGGCCTCTCCCAAAAAACTTGTGCTGCCACAGGACCCTCACGGCCAATGTCCCAGCAGGAACCACAGGGAATAAAACCCACAAATGGAGGTTTCATGGGCTCACCTGCAACAAGGTGTGGCCCCTGACCCAGAGAACACCCACAGCTGTTTTGGGAACACTGTGCCCAGCGTTACAAGAACTTCCCAGTGCTCTCCACCTCCCAGCTCGGCAATCCTGGCCCCACATTCCACAGGTACCAGAATTAACCCCCTGCTCTCTGAAAGCTCAGCTGGTTTTGAGAACCACCAAAGTGCATCTTTTTTTTTCCAGACAGTTCAGAACCAACAACAAACTGGCAAACCAAGAATTCAGAGCCAGGACAACATCCCAGCCCCGTTCTCAGGATTTTTAGGTTGCCAAAGCAATCCTTACCCTGCAAACCCCATCACAGACAGCTCCCAGGAGCAGCTTTCCAGAGGGTTGTGAGACCCTCCAAGCCCTTCAACTGTGCTTTCCCAGCAGCATCAGCTGTCCCCTGGCTCCCAGAGTATTCCCCAGCTCCCAGGTGGTCCCAGGACAGACAGGGAGCATGTCCTGCCCTTCAAAGGAGACACAGTTTGCTCTTCTAAAGCTTCCCCTGACTGAGCCCAAGCCAGCTGGACAGCAGTTGAAAGAGTCTCTCCTCCAGCAGCACCCGCTATCTGGAGACTGCAGCCCAAAACAAATAGGGACATTTAAAATTAAAATAGAAACAAAAAAAAAAAAAAAAGAGAGCAAAGGCGATAAAAGGAATAAATTGTTCCTCACTGGCCTAAAGAAGAGAGCTCTATTCCTCCTTATCATTCCATATCTTCCTGGAACTGGCTTCCCAGGCACCTACAGCAGAGGATTTTGCTGGGTGGCAGGAGCCCAGCCTGGCCTGAGCAACAGGACCTTCAGGACTGTACAACAACCCAAACCAACTGGCCACAGGAGGAATTTCTTCCTCATTTCAGCTGCCTCTTTGCTGAGCTGTCTCATAATTGCCTGACAGCGCTGTCCTTCCCCCCGTGCTAAGATCTGTGGTCTTCTGCTCTGGGGAGAACTCACCCAAACCTCTCAATCTGCCCCAAACTGACAGTAAGACAGTTAAAGCACCATCTAAACCCGTGGGCAAACCAGTGTGAGGAGGGAGATTTAAAGCCAGCCTGAGTTTATGGCCAGTGCTGCTGCCCACCCACCCAGCCAGCAGATCAGATTTTGGGTAGCCTGAGCTCACCCCTCCTGCCACCACAACTCCCTGGGAGAACTCAGCTAATCCCTGCTTTGCTCTCTCTCTCTTTCCCTGTGTTTACTCCCACTGTGAGCACCCAGCATCCCTTTCTCCAGGGAATTCCAGGTCACACTGTGTGCACAACAATAATGTGGCTTTGACCACCCACTGACCCATTTCAGAGGATCTAAATGAAAAATGTAACCACAGCTGAATGAACTGTGCTGCTGGGCTGCTTTGATTCCTTTAACAAGAACCACCTCATTTCCTGTTTAATATATAATATTAAGAGGAGAAGAAGTTGAGGCAACACCATCTAACCCCCCTTCTTTCTTACCCCTTTCCCAGAAGAACCCAACCCAACCCCTTGGTGTGTTTTTGCCGCTCACCAGGAGCACCTGCCCGTGCCAGACCAAGTTTTAAACCCCAAATCTGAAGAGTCAAAGGAGCAAAAAAAAAAAAAAAAAAAAAAAAAAAAAAAAAAAAAAAAAAAAAATTAAAAATAAAAAATAATACAGCTTTATCTCAAATACCAAGAGCCAATTCCTTTCAACCACAGCACCCACAAAAGACAAACTCCAGGCCCTGTGTGAATTCCTGCTGGGCAGGGCATTGTCTTGGCAAACAGCCCCAGGTACCAGAGAAAAACAAAGCAGAGAGACTGAGAACCCACCAGATCTGTCCAACGTTGACCAGGGAGAGGTAGAGAACCCACAGGATGGACATGAGGACCATGTTTGCACATCCAGTCACCGACACAAAGGCTGACACTGCCAGGCCAAGCAGGGCAAGGCAGTCCAAGGTGCTGTCCATGTCAGACCAGTCCAGAAACCAGATGATTGTTGGGGCATAGCTCAAGGCATCCAGGTTGATCTTCCCCTTGAAATACTTCTTGACGCTCTGCAGGTACAGTTTGCAAGGCAGCAGCCCCTTCTCTCCTATCAGCTGCTTGTTCTGATGATATGCCACCAGGAAGGCCACAACTAGGAAAACAAGGAGGAGGGGGGGAAAAAACTGTTAGAAATCACCCAGGCTGAGGGGATTTTGAGTCCTGAGTTACAGAAGTATATTAATGTCTCCGAAGAAATTTATTCAAGTCTTCACCTCTGATAAAACCCAACAGCACAAGGTTCCCTGCCCATGGCAGCTCCATATCCTTGTCCAAACCACACCTCAATCCTTCTGGCAGTGCAATGGTTAATAGTTCTCCATCCCAATTGCCAAAGACAGTAGCCCTGCTATGGGCTGACTTTCTGGATCCTCTCACATCCTGGAAATACAAAAAGTCTTAATATTTTCCCGTCCTCTAAATTGCTGCCTTTTCCACGTCCCTCCAGCTCTCCCATTTATAGTGTCTGTGCTCCTGCACTGGCCAATCTTAGAACAACCAGCTGCTTTTTTTAACAGCACAGAAGCAATTTAATTACAGATTGTAGACCTAGAATTTGATGTTCTACAGAGAAAGTTGGTCAGCTTGGGGGGATTAGCTCATATTTTAAGAATCTCCTCCAGTTACCAATTTGCAGTTTGTAACTGCAGTAATCTCCATTTCTCAGGGGAAAAAAAAAAAAAAAAACAACCAACAATGGAAGCCAACATTCCCTGATTAGGCTCCATCCACTAACTTACCCATCTTTCAAACATTATCAACCCCCAGCCATGTCACGCACAGCAACACCAAAGGTCTTGCCAAAGGCCAGTTTGTTTCCCCCTAAACCTCCTTGGTTAATGATCAAATCTGCTGCCTCCCTTATCTGAACAGGGTCACTCTGCAAACAGGAATCCTGGTGTTCCTCTGCTCGCTGCCCCTGCCCTGGAACACTGAATTAAAGCCCCAGTTCAGGCCTGGGTTGCCACGTCTTTGAAGTCTGAGCAGCAACCAAAAGTCTGCAGCCCCAGGGAATCAAACCCTGTCCCATTCCCCAGACACACACAAAGCTCCCCAGTGGGGCTCACTTAATCCACTTAACACTTTCCCCAGCTCTCTGCACACACCACATATTTTGTTCTCATCTGGAAAGCCACTGCAAGTCGCAATCCACAGCAGAGGTCACTGGGAGGGGGTTCCCTTTGGTTCCAGCAGATCCTGAATCGCAGCCATCAACACAACAGAGTTGGGAGTTCATTGGTTGCATCTCTTCCCATCCATCTTTGGTACACAGTGAAGGATTTTACCAACTTATAAAACACATACTGAATACTTTACTCAGCAAGAGAAAAAACTGATCACAACCCTATGGGAGCAGTTCTTGACTGCAAATATTCATATTATTCATACTGTTCCCCCAGCACAACTGCAGAATCAGAGACCCTGATAAGTGAAGCCAGCAGAAATATCATGCTTTGGAGCTTCAGACAGCTTAATATCTTCATTTTTGGCTTAAAAAAAAAAAAAAAAAAAAAAAAAGGCACCACAACAACATAGCTAAAGACCAGCTCTGCCTTAAAACTCCATGGCTTGATTTCCCGTGATTAGCCCTGCAATTTTGCTGCACAGTTTTCCAGAAGTGCTAATCAAATTCACCTCTAAATGCTCCAGAATTGCTGCCCCAACCCATAACTGCCCAGCACATTTTTGTCTAAAAAAGTCCAAATTAGACCCCTGCACCCTAAGCAAGACAAAGAAGGAAAGGGTAAATTAGGAAAAACAAACTATAGCAATTGCAGAAAAGTACACATTGTATGGACAGTCCTGCACAGCCTTTCTGAGTCTGAAAGCAGCAGAGACCGAGTTAGAGCAGACATGAAATGCACATTTTAGGATAGCCCAGTTTGGGCTCCAAAGTGGTTTTTCCTCTCCCAGAACACGGATTTTTCGCTGGTATTTCGCACGTCAACATTCCCAACCAAATGCCACCAGCAACAGCACTAATTTAGGAAGAATCCACCTCCCCCAAACCAAATCCTGACCGTTCCACGTGTGACTGGACCCATCACCTCCCAGGCCATCAGCTCACACGAGCAGCGTTCCCAGACGTGCTGCTCCATCCCGGATCCAGCTCCCTCTCCTGGACACTCCCCAGGCTGAGCTGCTGTCTCGATGACTCTCTGCTCTCTCCCCCCTCGCCTCCAGCATCTTTTGGAGCACATCCCTTCGGAAGCTCCCACTACCACTCCATCCTCTCCCCCTTGCTCTTCCCAAGGCACCAGCTCCATCCCCGAGAGGCTTCGCCAGCAGTTCCCGTGTCACTGGACACAGGGAACAGCTCCAACTAAAGAATGGTTCTCCGAAGGATTTCAGCAACACAGGAGATGCACAGATCCAGTGAGGGAGGGGAAAAAGGGAAGTTATTTATCAGCTTGTCATTGCTTCCTCTCCTTGAACCCCTGGAGAAAGCGTATCCTCAAACCTCACTCCCTTCTCCAGGAACCTTCCCTTCGACCTTGGCCCAGTCAGGGGGGTAAAAAAGTCCCTTTTCCTCTCTAAAGCTTGTGCTTCTTCCTCTTCCCCAGCCCCTGTTCTGGAACCTTCCTCCCCATGGTCTTGTGTTTGGGGATTTACCACTCTCCATCTTCCCACTCCCTCCAGGTCAAACAAGTTTGCTCCCACCTTGGGCCCCGCCTGCCCCGCCCACCAGGGCTTGGGGGATGTTCAACCACTTCTCCTTTGTCCTGTAGCTTCTTCCTGGGAGAGTCTGCACCCCTTTAGCTCTCCAGCCCCAGCAAAAACCCCGTCACAATTCCCATCCTCCCTGCAGCTCCTCACTGCCAGGACTTTTTCCCCCGACACTCCCCAGATCTGGGTGTTTTCACCCATCCCATCTCCCGTGTCCCACCTGGAGCACTGTCATTCTCCAGACCATCCATCCTTTTGCAGATTGAAGGCTCTGAGCTCCCTCCCACTCGAGGCAGCCGGAGCCTTTGACAGCTCACATGGGAACGTTCCTCTCCCTGCTGGAGCTGAGCTTTACATAAGTAATCCATGTAAATTGGCAGCACTGCTAATAGACCCTCACTACTCACTCTCACCTCAGAAGCTGCTTTAACTGTACTTTTCCATTAACTCCCCCCCTCCATCTTCTCCTTCCAGGCTCCTCTTTCCCCCCAAACCCACGTGCTCCCAAAAAACACCACCCAACTGTGCAGCCAAGAGTCTCCCACCCAAGACGATTCAATCTACCCGTATTTCCCTCTCACCTCAGCTCCTTTCCCCCAGCCCAGGCTCAGCCTGTCATGGCAGGAGAAGGAGAGAATCCCATTCTTCATGCTCGGTAAAGATTTAAAGATGTGAAATCCAAAACTTTCCGGTCATGTGGCCTTTTCTCTCTCTCTCCTCCACCCATTAGAAGAAGCCTTAACTTTTACTTAATGCCCAAAGCACGAGAAGAAGCAAATCAAGAGCACAGAGCTTTGCATGAAAGCCAAACAACACTTTTTGTCACCCAAAAAGCCTGCCTGGAGCCATAGGACAAGTGCCCCTCTGACCCAACGAGGCATCAAACAGGCCCTGTGCTGGATGCTGCAAAGCTGAGGTCATACTGATGAAGAGAAGAACGAGGAGAATATTCCTGGCTTTATTATCAGAGAAATTAAATCAAACAAGCCCTCAACGGATAAATTCCCCTGCAAAGTTTTGCAACACAGAAGCAGCACCACCTCCCCGCAGCCACAAAGAAACACACAACAAAGCCCTCCGCTCTTCACACCTTTTTGTTTTCTCGCCATTCACAGCAAAGCTGAAGACTTTGGGGGTTTTTAAGTCGTTATCTCCCCGTTGCCTCCCTGTTTGAAATCATCTGGAAGCAAATAGGGCAGGCTGGGCTGTTGGCACCGCTCAAAAGCTTCCCTGGGCTGTTCCAGCCACACCAGTGCAGCCCAGTCTGCAGCTGGAGGATGTCCCTCTGCTCCACAACAGCTCTTGGGCAAGGAGTAAACGGGGAGAAAAGTTCTATTCTCCGTTTTTGTTCTCATTTTCCCATTTCAGGGGGACCAGCTGCTCAGAGCACCCGGTGCTGACACGCTGCTGTTGTCGGACAGACTCGCTAACAAGCTCTGAGCTGAAATAAAACCTTCCATGGGGGAAAAAAGCATCAGAAGATGCTCCCTCATCCCGACCAGGCAAGCTGGAAGCTACTGGGAGCCTTTTAATATAACTGAGGGAAGGGAAAGCAGGGGAGATGGCAGAGAAAGAGAGGAGGAAGGACACCGGGGAGAGCCAGGAACCTACAGGAAGCCAAACCCCCCCTGAGAAGGCTTTAGATTTCAGAATTAGGAAGAAGGAGCACGAGCCTCCCGTAGCTCCAGCTCTGGGGAAAGAAAATACTATGAAACAATACATAAGGAGCAGGGATATAAAGCGGATTTAAATAATAGCTTTTATTTCAAAGCACTCCACAGAGCCTGGCTGAGACTGGGGACGGTGGTATCTAATTACTTAAACTTCTACATCTGGAATCTGATGATCATAACCATCCAGAAATGGTACCTAACAATGATTTAGAAGGAGGGTGAAGGGAGCAAATAATGCACATTTGTTGTCAAGAGCTTTGGGACCGGCTCTTTACCTGTAACAGCACTTCCAACAAGACAGGTTGCCCAGAGAAGCTGTGGCTACCCCTGGATCTCTGGAAGTGTCCAAGGCCAGGCTGGAAAGGGCTTGGAGCAACCTGGGTCGGTGGAAGGTGTCCCTGCCCATGGCAGGGGGTGGAATTGGATGAGCTTTAAGGTCCTTTCCGACCCAAACCAGCCCAGGATTCTCTGGGTTACTCCACACCCTCCTCCTCCAGAAGGGTGTTACCCCTTGGTCTGCCCACACTTGTGAAGTCAAAGAGGTCCCAGATCTGAAAACACCTCTGAGGGCTGTCAATGGTAAGAACTTAGATGTCACTGAATTTACCAGCACACAGTGCCAGCTCCTCCTAAACAGGGAATTGCACAGGCAGGTGTTTAATTTACCTTCCTGCTCTGCTGAGGCACCCCCAGCACAGCCCTGCTGCACTGAGAAACCTCGTGGAGCACTTTCAGCTGGATCCACTTCCCTTCCTTCCCACTCCTGCAAGCAGCAGGTGGCTTTGGTCACTGACCTCCCCAGATCATCAGATCCCTTCCAACCTGCCTTTTAGACAGCAGCTGCTTTGCCAGGGACTTCCCAGGCTCTGGCTGCTGCTGGAAACCCCCTTCAAAAAAAAGAAGAGGAGAGTTGTTATAAGCAAAGGGTGTGGGGGAGAAGGGAGGGCACACAGAAGGACACTTCCCACCTGCCTTGCTCTGCCTGTCCTCCTTCCACAGGGGGAGATCCCCAGGGAAAGCATCTCCCTCGCCTGCACCAGGCACCACCCTCACCTCAGCATCACTGCACGCCCCAAATCATGTTCCTCTCCAGCCCATCCACAGGGTCCTTCACTCTCCCACCCCTCCTTTTCCACCCAGGAGGGGAACAAGCTCCCAGCTCACACAGCTGCGCTCAGGCAGGAGCCACTTCCCAGATACCTCAGGACAAGGTCCCCACCAGAGGATTTGTTGCTTAGCCCAGCAGGAATGAAAGGGTTACAAGTAAAAGGGTGAAATACATCCCACAACTGAGGAATGTCAACCTGTCACAACGGCATCAGCCGTTTCCTCAGCGAGCCTGAGCCTCAGAATCGCCACGTCTGGGAACAGAAATCATCTGTCACAGTAAATGGTTCCATCTCCAGAAAAGAGCCTGGAAGAGCAGCTTGGCACAGAGGCACTAAATTGTTTTCTGCTGTTTCTAAACTCAGGCTCTCAGAAGGGATCAAAAGGCAGCCCACCTTCCCTCGGGAGCATCCCAGTCCAACAGCCAGGTCACAGGGGAATCTGCCTGCTCTCAACCTCTCCCTCTCACACACACCAAGCAGCTTCCACCCCTCTAGGGCTGTGTGGCATTCCCCCCGTGCTGGGATTGGAGCTGGAGCCCCAACACTGCTGCCAGCAACAGCCCAAGGAGGAATTCAAGCTGTCTCAGACTGGGCCCAGGTGGTTTGACTGCACCCCAGCCAAAACCAAAGCAAAAATCCCTGTGGCCTGACTGCAGCCAACCAGAAGCTGCACAACGAGCAGTTAAAACTTTTCCTCTCCTGCACCTTTTCCATCAGAAAGGGCACAAACACCCCCCTGCCCTCTTCCTTGCAGCTCCAGTACCCAAACCCTTTTGGGTACCTCTCTCCAAAATGCTTCCTCCATCTGCACTGCAGCAGCATTTTGGGGTTTCATCCCTCCTTCAGCCGCTCTCAAGAGTTCCCACTCCCCTGAGAAAAAAATGCCACACACAGTTCTACTCACCAGCCTGCAAGCCCAGCCTCTTCCTCTGGTCCCAGCATTCCCCACCACCCTCCCTTTATCCTGCAGCCCATCACTTTCAATCATTTCCACCTGTAACTCACCCCACCCTTAACTGGATACTCATCTCACCTGTTACTGCTCCTGTTTGTCCCAGGTCGGGTCTCCCACTCACCAGAAAGTCCCATACATCTGTCTTCTACCAATTCCCACCCCTCCAGCCACCACTTGCTCCCTGCCCCCTCCAGCCCCATCCCACCGAACACGCCCTTGGGGACAGCATCTGGTCCCTGATGTGGCCCATTTCTAACCCCAAATCCAGGATCAGAGGGAGGCAGCTCCCCCCCCCCCCCCCCCCCCCCAAAAGAGAACACCAATCAGTTTTTCATAAGGAAACTGCAAACTGAGCCACGGGGAAACTCAGCAGTCTGGATTTACACACGGGGGAATATCAGAATCGCTTTCATTTTGACTGAAAGAGTCATAACCTCGCCTTTCACCGAGAGCTGAAACCAAACTAGAAACAGAGCACGTGTCAAAACCATACAAAACTACAACTCCTGCATGGTTTTGATGCAAAATAATCTAAGCAGGCTGGCAGGCTACAAATTCTAACGATTCTGTGGACAAATCTGGGGCAAGTTTAGAATTTGTACCGTAGTGTGTTACATGTCAGTTTGGGTTTCGCTGTAAATATTTTTTAAGTGGAGCACCAGTGGGCTCTGAGGAGGGCTCTCTGTGTTCTCAGTGCCAGAGTCAAACGAGTGGAGGCTGGAAACTGTTCTTGCTGTTAAACATTTTAAGGTCGTGTTGACTCCAGGTCCTGACTGGCAGTGTTGGCACCCAAGGATGTCATCTCTCCCTCCAGTCCTGCTCCTGCACAAGGCAAAGAGTTCCTCCCTTGAGCAGCTGAGCTCACAAGAAGAAGAATGAGTAGCTCCTACCAGCTCTGTTGAGAGGTACCAACCTTGTGGTGTGAGCAAACCCTCCTTCCAGCTCCACCAGCACAGGAGCTCCAACATCACCACCACCATCCACCTGTCAGCAGCAGCGTCCCACCAGTAAAGCAGGAGTAGAAAACAAGAAAATCATGGAATATCCTGAGCTGGAAGGGATCCACAAGGATCATGCAATCACAGATTATCCTGAGCTGGAAAGGACCCACAAGGACCATCCAGTCCAACTCCTGGCCCTGCACAGGACACCCCAAGAGTCCCACCATGTGGGAGAGAGCGTTGTCCAAACAAGATCCTGACAGCTGCAGCCAGATGGCCACCAAAACACCACCAGAATTCCTACAGCTCCCAGTCCATTCCATGCTGATTGTAGTGTGATCATTTGCCTTGGGATAGAACTGGAATATCCACATGGATATGACCCCTGAGCACCTGACGGAGAGAAACACCACACGGAATTTTCGGCAGGATGTAACTGGTGGCCTCTCAGGCAGGCTCAGAGGGGTTGGATCACCTACATATTGAAGTCATTTCACTCCTGGAGACCCATTCCCACAATTCATTTCACAACCTATATGTAGCATTCTGCTTTCCAGAATCCAGAGCCCCCAGAATCAACGGGATCATCGAGTGCAGCTGCTGGCCCTGCACGGGACACTCCAACAATTGCCACCCAAGAGCCTGAGCCTCCTCCAGCT
>NW_020956081.1:184573-186503 GCF_003031625.1 Empidonax traillii
TATTGAAGTCATTTCACTCCTGGAGACCCATTCCCACAATTCATTTCACAACCTATATGTAGCATTCTGCTTTCCAGAATCCAGAGCCCCCAGAATCAACGGGATCATCGAGTGCAGCTGCTGGCCCTGCACGGGACACTCCAACAATTGCCACCCAAGAGCCTGAGCCTCCTCCAGCTCTGTCAGCCTCGCTCTGACATCCCACCCATCCCTGCGGCTCTGCGGACACCTGAGAGCCCCAAACCACGCCGCGACGGGGTGCCAGGTGGGCAGGGATGCTCCAGGGATGCTCCAGGGATGGCATCGCTGCATCCCTGCCGGGCGGGCAGGGATGCTCCAGGGATGCCATCGCTGCATCCCTGCCGGGCGGGCAGGGATGCTCCAGGGATGCTCCAGGGATGCTCCAGGGATGCCATCGCTGCATCCCTGCCGGGCGGGGCGGACCCGGGGACGGGGGTCCCCGCTCGGGGAGAGTGTCCGCGCTGGCAACCCACGAGCATCCCACGCAGCGCGGAGAAACCCCGGCGGGGGGGGGGGGGGGGGGGGACGATCCCTTGGAATTTCACCGCGGCTTGCCCGGAATTTTCACTCACGGTACAGCAGGGCGATGCAGCGCAGCAGCACGATGCGGGTCAGCCAGAAGGTGCCCGGCGGCTCGGGGAGGAACGCGGGGGTGTCCTTGGGGGTGTCCCTGGAGGTGTCCCCAGGGGTGTCCCCGGGGATGTCCCCGGGGGTGTCCCCGGCCCTCCCCGGGCGCCTCCGCCGCGGCCCCGCGCCGGGCGCCGCCATGTCCGGCACAGCGAGCATGTGCGGGCGGGCGGGGCCGCCCTGAGGGCCGCGGGGAGGGCACCGGGAGAGTTGGGAAAGGGAGCGAGGAGGAGGTTGTGGAGTCTCTTTCTCCAGAGGCATTCCAGCCCCGCGCTGGAGATCGGGTCGGGAGGGAGCTCTGGAGATCATCCAACCCCCGCCCCTTCGGGGCAGGGGTTGGATGATCTCCAGAGCTCCCTCCCGACGCGATCTCCAGAGGTCCCTTCCAACCCCCAGCTCTTTTGTGGTTCTGTGTTTCCAAAGCCCTGTGCCCACCAAAGTTTCCAAAGCCCACCTCCCAACCAGCCCAGGTTGCTCCAAGCCCCGTCCAGCCTGGCCTTGGACGCTCCCAGGGATCCAGGGGCAGCCACAGCTTCTCTGGGCCAACCTGTGGCCAGGGCCTGCCCACCCTCCCAGAAAAAGATTTCTCCCTAATATGTCATCTAAAATCACTACTTGTTTTTCACTTGAAACGGTCTGTAGCTGTCAAACACCTGGCTGCGTCGAGTATGTCATAAATGGCATTTTTTTTTTATCAAAACCAGTCTAGTAAAGTGTCCTCATCGGTGACTGGTGAGCACAGGGATGTAAACCGCTGTCAGGTGTAACATTATTCAACCCTTCTCGGCCCCTGAAATGGTCGTTTTCTAAATGCCCCCCCCTTTTTGTTTTTTCCAGTTTCCCATCGCTGCTGCTCGCATTGTTCTCCTTGGGGAAAAAAAAAAAAAAAAACCAACAACAAACCTACATAATGGTGCATTGTATAGGGAAGGAAAAATCAGCTATTTGTTAAAGGCCTCTGGTAAACTGCAGTTTCACTCTCCTGTTGGATTAGCCACGAAGCTTGGGGAGGAGGAATTTAAATAGATGTAAGCTAATGGTTTGCTCTGTGGGGTCTTTTACAGCAAATTCCACGTCAAATGGAAATGTCTGTAAAACAAACTGGATGACTGAGGAAATCACTGAGGAAGAGCGGAGAGTTTAGGCTAAAGATTTAGCAAAAAAAAAAAAAAAAAAAAAAAAGAGGAAATAATGGGAGCTGGGAAGGGAACACCGAGCTGGGTGGGTTTTCATCGCTGAGATCTGCCAGACGCGCAGGTTGGGGTGGTGGCAGGAACAAACA
>NW_020956081.1:187095-196636 GCF_003031625.1 Empidonax traillii
TCCTAAAAGGGACTGATCCAGTTCTCGGAAGAGGCAATGGAAGCCTTTCCTGGCTTTACTGGAAGATGATTCAAGCTATGAAAGGAAACACGTGCCAAACCAGTTGATTAGGACATCAAATGACCTCTCTGTCCCAAATCCCTGCTGGGCCCCAGCTCTGTGAGGACCATCCTTTGTAGGGGGGGTTTTCTGCTCCCTTATCTCTTTACCGTTGACTTTTATTTCCAGGGCGCCACTTTCCCTCTTTTCCAAGCGAGGCACCAAAAAAAAAAAAAAGAAAACAGTGTAAGGCCCCCCAAGCAAATAAGGCAAAAGAAGACATTTCAGAGCCTCGGAGGCTCCAAGGGAGGGCGATTCATGAATGCCAGGCGGGCAGGGGCATCATTGATGCTCATCCTCATTCAACAACCGGCGGCCGCCACGTCCCCCCCCCCCCTTCCCCGCCCGACCCTATTTTGCTGTGTTCCAAACAGCTGCAAAAGTGCCAGGGAAACAAGCCTTCACTGTCCCAGCCCCCAGCAGCTGTCCCCACCAGCACCTCAACCCTGCTGTCCCTGGCACCCGAAATTGCTCTGTGTTCATTCAGGTCTGGCCTTTCGCCCCTCTGGCTGCCAGGAATCGGGTTCAAAGAAAACACAGAAAGGGAGCGGGAGCAGAAATGACTGGTTTGTAAAGCAGCATTAACGTTTGGGGGCTCCTCTAAAGAGAACATACATTCAGTTATGGATAATGCAGTCATACACCATCCCACTGAGCCTTCAGCTGCGTCTGCTAAATGGGAGAGGGGGGTCTCACGGAGAATTTGGGAGCTTCCTTCCAGTAGTTAAGATTTTTGCAGCGGTTATAATTTTGCCTTTAAAATCACCGCTCTTTCCTTGTGGAAAGCCGATCTTTAACTCCAGGGTTAGCAGGATTAAGGCTGAAAAGGATTTTCAGAGGAAGAATTACCTTCTCTTTCCTCCTGTATTTGTACAGGACAACGAGGAGGTGCTGATTCGGAAGAGGGATTCCTAAGCAGGACCACAGGAGAAACAATTAATAATCACAGTAATCATAATTAATCCTAATAAATCTCCATCATTTTGAAAAGATGCCATCCAGGCTGTGCTGGGCAGGAGGAAAGAGGAGATCCTTTGCCAACAGCTCACCTGGTCTTGCTGTGTAACTCATACACGTGTGAGGTTTGATCCTGCAAAAGCATTTTCCTTTCTTGCTGATATTTTAGAATATTTGAGTAAAAGTAACATAATGACATTGAATGTCCCTTTTCTCTGATATCTGCTGCCATGATGAAACCTAGAAAAGGGCTTAGGAATCCCACTTGCATTTCAAGCACTTCCAAGTCCACCACTAACCCGGATCCCCAAGTGCCGTGTCTGCACGGGCTTTGGATGAGACAAGGCTCATTTTATGTGAACAGGAGACAAATTTTGGACCTAAACTGACCTGCAGGCAAGGGAGTCATATAAATTTAGCCTTAAAATCCCATGAGCAGGCACTGGTTGTGTGCTGGAGCTGTCACAAGCACACGCTGTAGGATGGGACCCACCACTGTTGTCCACCTCGAGAGCAAAGTTCTTTGGCCCTTCTGCTGCTGTTTTAATTGAAGTGAGTAGAAAGTTACCACAGGTCTTTTTTTTTTTTTTTTTTAATCTTCTTTTCAGACACCAGGAGCTTTCCTGAAAAGGCCTGAACATTGTTTCACAGCAACCTCCGAGCTGCCACGTTCTCCGGGCAGAGCATTAATCCTGCACATGTCAGGGGCTTATTTTAACACCATGCACAGGTTGCTCTTATCTGATCAGGGCTTGTTTTTTTCTCCCCCTGTAAGACTCTTTCTTTTTGCTCTTTGGAGTTCCCATGTAAAATCTGCTGGCACTTCAAAGGAGGCCAGTTTTTGATAAATGAGAACTTTACCTCTTGTTCAGATTAAGGATAAAGCCCAGCTTTGGGCTGGGCCAACACCCAGCCAGGGGAGGAGTGTGGTGTGTGTTTGCACCACAGAGCGCATCCATCATGTCCAGTGATTCCCACGTGCTTTCATGCTCCAAAAATGCCTTCCCAGTCTTCCACTGAGGAGGAAATTTCTCCTCCCTGGCTCTAGCAGGGCTCTGCCTGCTCTGAAGCCACTGCACACACCACACACTCTTATCCCTGTGTAAGGAATGGGTATGGAAGAGAGGAACTGGGATGGGAGGTCAGGCCACCTCCATCCCAGAGGGATTCTGAGGGTTCCCAAGTGACACACAGTGATGGAGCCAAGCAAGCAGACCTCATGCTGAGTGCCTGATTCCCAGAAACATCGGTGCGAGCTGGCCAGGAACTTTACTGGAGGCCACAGCAAACTCCAAAGAAAATGAAGGAATATTCCAAATATCAACCTCTGCTGTGCCCACGCTGCCAGGAACAGCTGGCTCTGCTCCACAAAATCCTCTCTAAACATATCCCACCTCTGTTCCACCAAATCCTCTCCAAACATCCCCCACGTTGGGCAACAGGAACCTCGGCTCTTCCCTCCCAGCTCTGCACCCTCTCCCTAGGAATCCTGCTGTCAGGGCCTGTGCTGCAGCATCCTGGGGCAGGACAGATGACCCATCCCATGGGATCAGGGCAGGACCTGCCCCACAGCTCCAGCCTTTGGGCAAACATGGCTGGGCCTTTGTCAGGCAGGAACCGAACGTGAGACCCTGCAAGACAAACAGCCCCACTTGAACCCACTTGGTCTCCCAGCATTCCCTCACTCCAGGTCCTGGATGAGGGAACTTCTCAGGAGGTTTCCCAGGTGCTCCAGCTCCCCCCTGTCCCCGTGTCCCCGGTGTGCGAGGCAGGACATCGTCGCTCCCCGCACCAAATCAGCCGAGAACCGACACACAGAGAAACCCTAAACGGTTTGTGCCGCATCCCAAAGCCAGACGTGCCGCAGGACACGCTCCCTGCTCCGCTCCCAGGCACGGCCTCTTCCCTGGGCCCACCTCTGCAGCAAGAGGAAGCGACTCCCAAAAGCTGTCCTCCTTCTACCTGCCTTGGACAAAGAGGAATTGAAGCGTGTGGGCTGGGAAATGCAATTCCCTGCCTCGGGCAGAGCTGGAGAGCCCTGAAAGGCAGCAGCAAGCGGGGAGAAAACTGAAGTCTCTAATTCCTGCTGTCCTTGGGGGCTTCTTTTGCAGGAATTTGACTGGGAGTTGGAGGCAGGGAACAGAAAAGAGGGGCCCTTGTTTTTATTCCTACCTCCGTGGGTTTGCCCCAGCGCTCCGAGGATCCCACAAATCCCACTCCGAGGATCCCACAAATCCCTTCCCAGCCTCAGTCACGCAGCGAGGGCCGGATCTCCCGAGGAAGGTGCTCCAGAAGGAGAGGCTGGCTTGGAAAAGCTGGACTAAAAATAGTGATTATTGCTTGACTCAGCCACCACTAAAACACTGAAATTCTGTGAGTCAGGTAAATCGTAAGGTAAAGTTATTAAAGAGCTGCGAGAGCCCAACGAGTCAGGGTTTATAGGAACATACTTTAATTATATGTCACATGAGGGGGGAAAAAAAGGTTTTGCAAGTGTCCAACAGCCCTGTAATGCCACTGGGCTAAAGCCCAGGGAAACAAACTCTTCCCCGATCTTATTAAGCTTTGGAAGAAAATTTCAATTATTCCTCATTTGAAAATCCAACTTATTTATATTTTGACTTGAGCCTCAAAATAATTTTTTTTTTTAAAAAGACACTTCATAAAATTATACTTAAAATAACTTTGTCAGGAAGTAACTCTCACTTTGTGACTCTGCAAACCGAAAGCTGAAATCTCGAGAAACTACTAAATAAGGAAAACAGAATTTTTAAAAACAAAATAAAATCCTTCTTTGCACTTTAGGAGAATATATGAATTTTCACATAGAAAGCAGATGGGTGTTCAGTTCAAAGCATACGCTTTATTTATTATTACACATTGCAGTAATTAAACAAAACACTCTGAAATCATCACATTCTTATTAGTTTTTAAATGCTGTAATACTCAAAGCCCAATTTCTACATTTTCCCCAAACCAATCTTGTACGTGGGCCCTCTTTTTTTTTTTTTTCCGGGGGGAAGCAGCGGATAAAACTGGAATTTGGGGAGTTGCCTTTTTTTTTTTTTCTCTCTCCAGAGTCGCAATTAGAAGGCTGAATTCCACGGATAATTAAAATCAAATGCTCCAAATAAACGCTGCAAAAGCAGGGCTCGCGCTTGGAGAGGGGCAGCTTAAGCTGATGGGGGAGATTTTAGGGGCAACCCCCCCCTTCCCCCGCACCCAAAGGCTCACCCCGAGGTGCAGCATCCTCCTCCGGCCGGGACCTCCCGCGGGTCCCCGGCCCCGCCGCGGGGAGGGAGCAGAGGAAAGTCGGGCGAGAGGACACGGAGGGTCTCGTGTCGCTTTTTTCCCAGCAATTCCCGATTTCCTCCGCTATTTGCCCGCTGGAGGCAGCGGAGCGAGGCGGGGAAGCGACGCGCTCGGGGCTGCGAGGAGCTCACGGCGGCCCGGGGGGACACACGGAGGGGACACATGAGTGGGCTCTGATCCCCCTGCCATCCACCGACCTCCCCAAAATCCCCCGGGAAAGGGGCTCCGGGAGTAACCGGCTGTGCCAGGAGCTGCTGCCTCTCCGCGCCTCCTCGGGGAGGGACACCGCGGTCCGCACCCGCTCCCCGCTGCACCCCCAAAACCGGGCGGTCCCGGTAATTAAACGAAATCTACTGGAGCGTCAAACACATCCCACCGTCGGGGGAGGGGGGGTGGTCCCCGCCGGTCCCGCGGTGCGGTGAAGCCCCCGGGCAATTCGCAGCGGAAAAAAAAAAAAAAAAAAAAAAACCAACAAAAAACACCAGAGAGGAGCCGAAAGAGGGAGAGGCGGACCGGGGAGCCGGAGCAGGGCCGGGCCGCGTCCAGCCGCCTTTTTCCCCCCCCACCCCAGGTCGTGCAGGGGAGCCCCGGGCGGGACCCCCGTGCGGCACCGGCGGCGCTCGGGCTGTGAGGGGCGGGCGGGCAGCGACCCCCGCCGGCCGGGAGCCCCGCCCCTTATGCAAATCAGCCTTCGCTCCGCACCAATGGGGAGCGGCGGCGGGGGCGGAGCCGCTCGCCCTCCCCTTAAAGTAACTTGTTGCCGGGGGCCCCGCTCCGCACTGGACGTGGAGCGCGGGGCAGCGCGGGGGCCCCGGCGGCTGCAGGACGGCGTGTGGAAGGAGGGGGGGGCCCAAGGCTTCTGGGCTGAATTTTGATTATTTTTATTGATTTTTTTTTTTTTTTTATATTTCTGTGTGTGTCTTTCTCCGCTCGATTTTGCCGTTTTTCTCGCCTTCCCGAGGAGCGCGCGGCGGCCGCCCCCGCGCGCCCCCGGCCCGGCTGTTCTCCCCTTCTCCCTCCCCGATGCTCAACATGACCGAGGAGCACGACAAAGCGCTGGAGCCGCCGTGCAGCCCCGCGGGCACCACCAGCTCCATGTCGCACGTGGACTCGGACTCGGACTCGCCGCTGTCCCCCGCCGGCTCCGAGGGGCTGGGCTGCGCCCCCGCGCCCGCCCCGCGCCCGCCGGGCCCCGCCGCGCTGGGCGCCAAGGTGGACGCGGCCGAGGTGGACGAGCGCTTCCCCGCCTGCATCCGCGACGCCGTCTCGCAGGTGCTCAAGGGCTACGACTGGAGCCTGGTGCCCATGCCCGTCCGCGGCAACGGATCGCTCAAGGCCAAGCCGCACGTCAAGCGGCCCATGAACGCCTTCATGGTGTGGGCGCAGGCCGCCCGCAGGAAGCTGGCGGACCAGTACCCGCATCTGCACAACGCCGAGCTCAGCAAGACCCTGGGCAAGCTCTGGCGGTGAGTCCCGAGCCCGCATCCCCCCCCCCCCGCGCGGCTCTGCCTGCTGTGCGCCTGGATCCCCCCCCTCCCGCCGCTTCTTTAAACCCTTTTCCTGCCGTGTTATTATTAATCCTTTTTTCCTGCGGTGTTTTTATTAATAATCTTCGGGGTTTTTTTTCCTGCCCACGGGAAGCGCTTCAAACTGTGTTATAACCCTACCTCTTACCCCCCGAGCATCCCCGCACGCTGTGAAGGACGCGCCGGTCCTTGCTCTGAAAACCCCCCCCCGAGCAGCGGCTTGGACACCCTCGGTCCCGCCCCAGCGCTGTGCCACACGTGGATTTTCCCTGCTCCATCACGGAGACTCAGAGCTAGGGCCCTTCCCTTGCCTGGCTAGGATTTCCCCCATCCCCAGGCAATGAGACTTTTTTTTTTCTAATTACTTATTTTATGTCTTTTCCTATTTTTTTTTCCTCTTGGCTTGCTAGCTTAACGAGCTATAAACGCACATAACCGATTTTTAGCTGATATTTTAATGAGCTTCCTGATTTCCCTTCTTATCTGCTCAGTGCTTCCCACCGATGCAAACTTTTATTTGGCTGGGGGTATCCCAGCTCTGCCTTCCAAGGCTCTGCCCCGGGCCACATTTTCCCGCGTGCTGTCTCTCCTCCTAACTCCCATCTTTCCTGAGATGCTCCTGCTGCTGCTTGAGCCACTCCCAAGAGTTTGCAAAGAAGAGATCTGGGGCAGGGGGTAGAGTTTGGAAAGCAATAATCCCATCGCGGGTGCCTTTGGGGTTCCTTTGTAAGCACCAAACAAAGCTGGAGATGTTTGTCGCGGTGAGGGGGTGGCATTTGTAGGAAAAACGTGGGAATTATAGTTGGGAAAGGCGTTGAAAATGGGGAAGGGGGATTTTGTTTTGCCCAGCTGTCACTATCTATAGTGGCAAGGGGTTTCATGCCTCTGTGGTTGGTATTTTGATCTGTGGATTTTTGCTCTTTTTTTGCCACAGCAGATTCATTTTGTAATTAACTTGCTGGTTGCTCAACTCAGTGTATGGGAAGTGGGGATGTGCGAGCCTGAAAATAGGCTGAAAACTCTTAGGGAACAGATACTAATTTTGGATTTTTTTTCCCCCCCTTTCTCCTTATCAAAAAACCCAAAAAAAAATCCACACCAAACCAGTTTATTGAGCGAAAACGAGAAACGTCCCTTTGTGGAAGAAGCCGAGCGGCTCAGGGTGCAGCACAAAAAGGATCACCCGGATTATAAATACCAGCCCCGGAGGAGGAAAAGCGTGAAAGCCGGGCAGAGCGACTCCGACTCCGGGGCCGAGCTCAGCCACCACGGCGGGACGCAGATCTACAAGGGGGACAGCGGGCTGGGGGGCATGGCCGACCCCCACCACCACGGGGACCACACAGGTAACGAGCCCCGAGGGCGAAGCGTCTGCCCGCCCTGGGTGGGTTGTTTGGGATACGAACCTGCTGGCGGGCACGGGCTCATCTGCCTCCCTGCACGGGTGTCGGTGGGATTGGGACCATCCCAAGGCAGGAGTGGAGGTGTTGCACCAGTTTGCTGTAGTGAAGGCTCCCAGAGCCGACTGTGCCGTAGGAAATCCCCAAAGCGCGTGGGTACCGTTTCCCCCGGCTGGTCCCAGAGCGGGGAAAATTAATTGCGAGTTAATAAGGGTTAATAATCAGGGTGCCTGGGGAGCGGTCCCAGAACTGAGCTCCCCCCGCAGCTCTGAGTTCCCCCCGGAGTGGTGCGCTGGCTCCGGGCGCGTGTTGACAGATTCCAGGAGGATTGCGAACCGTCCCGCAGCCTCAGACGCGCCTGTGCTCTCGCCCAGCCTGGCCGCGGATCCCGGCCCCGGGGCTGCTTTGCCTCTGGCACAGCCGGGCTGGCTTCTGGCTGCCTGTGGGGAGAGCAGGGCCCTCGGAACCCACCCCCTGGTTCTGCTTCCCCGGGGCAGGGCATTTGGTGTCAGGATGTCCCGCTGTGTCCCAAAATGATGCTGATGGCCACAGTGCATTCCCTGGCTTCTCCTTCCCACTATGAGCCAGCACCCGCTTTTTTCCACCATCCCTCGTTTGTACCCCAGGAAGGAAACGGTTTCTGGCGTGGTTGTGGGGGGCATCACCCACCTCCAACATGGGGCTGTAGGTTTAAATCCTACAGAGATGGGAGAAATGCCTTTTTTTTTTTAAATAGTCCTTGAAAGAATTGGGTGTCCTGTGGTCACTCTTTAAACCTCGCTGTCTCTCCGTCCCCAGGCCAGACCCACGGGCCACCCACGCCGCCCACCACCCCCAAGACCGACCTCCACCACGGCAGCAAGCAGGAGCTGAAGCACGAGGGCCGGCGCCTCGTGGAGAGCGGCCGCCAGAACATCGACTTCAGCAACGTGGACATCTCGGAGCTGAGCAGCGAGGTCATCAACAACATGGAGACCTTCGACGTGCACGAGTTCGACCAGTACCTGCCGCTCAACGGCCACGCGGCCCTGCCGGCCGAGCACGGCCCCGGCGCCGCCGGCTCCTACGGCGCGTCCTACTCGCACTCGGCCGCGGGCGCCGGCGGGGCCGCCCAGGTGTGGACTCACAAAAGCCCGGCCTCGGCGTCGCCGCCGGCGGCAGAGCCGGGCCAGCAGAGGCCCCACATCAAGACGGAGCAGCTGAGCCCCAGCCACTACAGCGACCAGTCCCACGGCTCCCCCGCGCACTCCGACTACGGCTCCTACAGCGCCCAGGCCTGCGCCACCACCGCCGCCTCCGCCACGGCCGCCGCCTCCTTCTCCAGCTCCCAGTGCGACTACACGGACCTGCAGAGCTCCAACTACTACAACCCCTACCCCGGCTACCCCTCCAGCATTTACCAGTACCCCTATTTCCACTCGTCCCGCCGGCCCTACGCGACGCCCATCCTCAACGGGCTGTCCATCCCGCCGGCGCACAGCCCCACCGCTAACTGGGACCAGCCGGTCTATACGACCCTGACGAGGCCTTAAAGGATGTGTGGGGCCCCTCCAGGGCTTCCCAGAAATGTGCACTAATGAAGGAACGAAGAGGAAGAGCCGTGGAGTGCCGCGATAAGTTTCCAAAGTGCCTCCTGAGCCGCTGGGAACTCTGCTCGTTGCGACTGGGTGTCCCCTTGCTTCGAAACTCTCCGAAAGGACAGAGCTCTATTTTTCTGTGATGAATATGATTTAAGGAAAAAAAAAAAAAAAAAAAAAAAAAAAAAAAAAAAAAAAAAAAAAAAAAAAAAAAAAAACAAAAGCAAAGGACCGGCGATGCCTTTTGAATAAATGAAGGACCGTTCGACTCCTCTGTGAGGACTGAACTGAACTTCCTCGAGGGGAAGGTGACAAGTGCAAAAGTGGAGCAGGGGGGTGGGAAAAAGGGGGAGAGAAAACAACGGGACAAGCCGTTTGAGACTTTAAAGGGTCTATTGCAATGTGAGGAACGGACCAACCTTGAGGGCAAGAACTCACTGGGACCAACAGGGATGAACCCCAAAAACCCGGCTATTCCATGGAACAATCCCGTGGGAACAAACCAGTCTGGTGGGACCAACCAATTCAATGTCTGAAGTGTTTGTTTTGCTTTTTTTTTTTTTTTTTAGTCAGGAGTTCTTCTAAGCAAGGTTTGGCTGTAATTAACATTTTGTTTTGTTTCTTTGGAAGCTTAAAATGGTTTTGGTTGTTTTTTTTTTTGGTTGTTGTT
>NW_020956081.1:197368-200964 GCF_003031625.1 Empidonax traillii
AAAGTAGAATTTTAAAAGATTTTAAAGGTGGGGGAGGGAGCATAAAAAATAGTGGAGATGATACAATAAAATGGTGTTATGAGTCTATAGATTTTCGTTGGTTTGGGGGTTTTTTTCACATTTGGAACCGCTGCAACAGTCGTGTTGGAGACAGGAATCTGCCCATTCCAGGCAGACCTGGGATCTCAAATGGGAACATGAAATAACGAGGTGTTGGGGGGGGGAAATTACTAATTGGGAGGCTAAAACAATGGCTAAATAGGGCAGGTGGTTTTTCTGGTTACCTGCTTTGGGGTGTTTAAATTGGATTTTTAAGGCATTGTGGAGTCTTTGAACGCTTTCAGAACCAGGACTACTTTATAGGAAGGTGTAATTTAATGAGAAATTATCAACTTCTGCTTTAATTTTGGCTTCTAGGGACCAGATATCATCCATCAAGCTGTGAAACTAAAATCTCCTCCACTAAAAAAAATGTTTAGGTACTTAGTTTTTAGACTAATGTTTCATTGATATATCTCTACTTCTTCCATTGTATGCTGAGCATATAATAACCGTCTATTTTATGGTAACTTGTGCCTTTAAAACCTTTGTAAATCTAAACCCACGTTTTCAGAGGTTATTCATCTTTTTACCTTTTCTACGTTTCCTACTCTTTTTTCTAAAAAATATTTTTTTGCATATTTCCTTTTGGGGGGTCGCGGGGGTGGGGGAAAAAAAAAAAAAGACAAGGAAAGCTCATTTTTATGCAATCTATTTTTCTGTATAAAGTTTGAAAGACTTTGCCTGTTACTGATCTGTTCTCTTCACTCGCTTCTGACTAAGCAATGCTAACTTTTGTACAGATCCATTTGATAAAATTAAAAAAAAAAAATTGCTTTTTATCAAGGACGTGTTCTGTTTTCTTTCTGCTTGAGCCTCTTTCTGTGCTGAGACAAAACGGGGAGAACAGCTCGGAAAGAGACGGATTATTTGGAATAAAATATTTTGATTAAGGATTTCTTTTCCTTTTACTCTGATTTTTTTTTTTCCCCCCCTCGCTCCTATTCCCTCTACTTTAACGGTGTCTTGGTATGAGACTTTTTTTTTTTTTAATATATATATTTATTTCATTTTTCCTTCAAGAAGGGTATTTTCATGCCCATAATCCCAAGGATTTCATAGGATTTCAGTGAGACTGCTCACATGAGGACGGGTTTGCCAGGTCAGCCTGCGTGGTTTTGGTCCAAGTCGATTTTCTTCTGTCGAGCACGTAGGAATTTTACAGTAAGAAACTCAGCTTGCTGGTTGGTGAGCCCTTGTAAATACCTCTGAATTATGAGAGCAACGAAATTACATGTTGCATGTCACGGTTGGTTGGGTTGTTTTGTGTTTGTTTTTTAAAAAATACAGCCATCGAGAGTGTTGCATTTGCGACTTTTATTCTGTTTTCTTACACGAACCTGAAGTTGCGGTTTGGTTTCACCAGTTCAGGGAGGAAAGGGGGACTCGGGCTGTGAGGAAAAAGGTCGGGATTTTAGGGAATTTCATCCCCCTCTGCCTGAGAAAAGCGCTGGGGACGTGGGTGTAGGGGCAGCGCTGCACAGAAGGCTCTGAAGTTGTGGTGGGGAGGGGGGGAAAGAAGAAATGTGCTGACAATTAATGAAGCTCCGGCCCATTAACGGAGTCTGGAGGGCAGAATCCCACGGCAAATGTGCCGTTTGCAGGCTCTGCCAGGAGGGGCTGTAAGGGGACACCATTTTCTCCGTGCTGGTTCACAGAACTCCTGGCAAAACGACTTTATATTCCAGCCGGAGCCAAAGCTGCAGCGTAACTCCCTTCCCTCCCTTCCCCTCCTTGCAGTGACACTGCAACTTTCCAGGCTTAATCCTGATCTGGGCTTGAAAAAGAGCTGTGTTTGGGCTCTGCCAGCCCTTCATCTCCAAACTTGCACACTCTGGGGTGGGGGGAAAGGAGCAAGAAGGTGAGGATTTATCTTTGCTTTCGTCTTGATGGTCGATAACGAAGCTTGGGGTGACTTCACTGGGACCTGATAAAGCAGAGTTAAAATATCTGTATGGGGGGGACTTATAAATCACCCCAAATGATGGTATTAAAATTTGCAATTCCCCCTAAATGCTGAAGTTAAAGACTGCACTGAAGCATCCCTGGCTCATGGGGAAGCAGCAGCCAGCAGGATGGATCCCAGTCACGGGCTTGGGGGACATCACTGAGCTCTTCCCTCTCTCCTCTTCCTTCTCCTAGTGTTTCCACCAGCCTTGCCTTCCCAGTGTGGGTTGACATCCAGTCCCTGTCCCATCCAGGAGCTGCAGGGTGTGTGTGGAGCTGTGCTCTCCTCCCTTGGGATCCTGGGACCAGCCTGGCCACGGCACCGAGGCATTGCACATCCAAAATAGGCAGCTTTTAATTCCATTTGCCTTCAGCCACACTCAGCTTTCTATAAACTTTGCAAAAATAAAGTTGGCTTTCACTAATATTTGAAGAAACTAATTAATACTCGATATAGATGTATATTATAATACATAGTAGAGATTTATCACAGAATTGGAGTTGGGAGGGACTCGCAAGGATCATCCAAGTCCAACTCCTTATTATAGATATCACAGATCTGTATTGTGTGGTGACAATAAGCCTTGGAATCACAGAACCCTGGAATGGTTTGGGTTGGAAGGGACCTTAAAGCCCATCCAGTCCCATCCCCAGCATGTGCAGGGACACCTTTCACTATCCCAGGCTGCTCCAAGCCCTGTCCAGCCTGGCCTTGGACACTCCCAGGGATGAATTGTTAGAGATCCCTTTGCAGCTCCTGAAAGCAATTCCAGTTTGAGCAGGGAGTGCTGACTGGTGATTTTTACTGCCCTCCGAGCTGTGGATACTCACTGGGTGTTTTTGGGACACTCACTGGGTGTTTTTGGGACACTCACTGGGTGTTTTTGGGGTCCTCGCTGTGCCTTTGTCGATGAGTAAAATCCGAAGCCATTTCAAACTGGCTGTTCAGGAATCAGGCAGATCAAATGCTCTGACCTGGCTAAACCAGTGCTAAACCCCAAGGGTGTCAGGTGGGCTGGACATCCCCAAGAGCCCCAGCAGCTCATTCCCTGCGCCCCCATTTCCCCCTAAACAAGTCTGGGGAGAAAAACCCCCGGCTGGGTTTCTGCTTTTCCAGGCGCTGGGCTCCTCCCGCCCTCAATGGCACCATTGTGTGCCCGGGCCCGGCGCTGGTGGCTCTTGTGCTGGCGTGAATCTGGAATGTCTCTGCACAAAGTCAATGAGATCAGGTGAAACCAAGGCCGCCTTTTGACCCCTGGCTGTCAACAAAAAAAAAAAAGAAAAAAAAAAAAAAAAAGGCTTCTCGAGATAATTGCGGGAATACACGAGCGATAAAAAGTTCCCCTATTTTATTTTTGGAGCAGAGAAGAATGGATGTCGCTGTTCAGCTGGATGGCTCAGGCAGTGCTGCTTAGGAAGAAAGAGGAAATTAATTTTATAGACCGTATCCACATTCTTTCTGCATGGTGGGAAAAAAAAAAAAAAAAAAAAAGGCCCTTCCCATCCTCCTTATTTTAATTTTTTCCCGGAGTGATATCAAGTTTTTGCTG
>NW_020956081.1:200985-203144 GCF_003031625.1 Empidonax traillii
CCACCTTTATCTTCCCGGTGCCAGGGCTGGATGCTCCCAGCCCCTGTGATTTGGAGGCCAAAAAAAAATTAAATTTTCAATTAATATGACTAGAGATGTAAATGCCATTCGGAATACAGGGTGTGGAGGTTGCCAGGAGGGCAGGAAAAGCTGTTTCAAGGGAGCAGATGCTCAGCCAAGTGATCCTGGCTGAGCTGTGCCAGAGAGATTTGGGGAGCAGGAGCACCATGTGTCAGCCCATGGGAAGACTTGGTGGCCACGGGAAGGTCTTGGTGGCCACAGGAGCTGCTGGGTGACCTGAGTGAACACAGCCTGGCATGGCCCTCAATCCCCATGGAGCCTGGATGAACCCAGCCCTTTGGGAATGCTTTGAGGGAACTCCACTGTTGCCTTATTTCCAGCCTCTAAGAGTGTGAGGTTGGATCCAACCGATTTAGGGCTCTGAAGGCAAATTCTTAAGCACCAATTGACCAGGGTGCTCCCAGCTCCCTTTTTGGGGATGAGAGCAGGGATGTTCTCATCAATTCCTGACCCCTCCATGAGGGACACATGGAGAAACCCCAGCTCCCAAGTGACACAACCTCACCACTGCCCTGCTCCTCCTTGGACACCCTGCAGAGCCTCCACGGGGTTTTTTGGGAGTTCATCACGGGACACCCTAATTAACACAGAGAGGGAAACGGCTCAGGATTGTGGGAGCCAGGGAGACCCAATCCAGGCCTGTTCCATCTCCTCTCCCCTGCCCAGCTGAGCCAGGGCAGTGTTGTTTTTAAGTTCACTTTCTGTGTTGCAGGCAGGAATTCAGGATGGCACCAGGCAGGAATTCGGGATGGCACAGGCAGCTTGGGGAGGGGAAGCCATTTCCCAAATGAGTCAGCAGGAGCTAAAAATAGTCACCCTGGAGCCCAAACCGCAGAAAATGGTGCTTATTCCAGATTGCCTTGTTCCCCTGCCATCCTGTAAGCCCAGGCCTCGCCAGAGCTGGGAGCTGCAGGGCAGTCCCTGCTGATGGGGTGCGGTGGGATACAGAGGGATGCAGGGGCTGCTGCCTGATGGGGAGCCCTTCAGGCAGCCCAGGTGGCTCCTGATGGATGCCAGGCCATGGGGGTCCTGTCACAGAGTATTTGCAGGTTCCAGCCACGGGGATGTGGCCGGAGCAGCGGCTGCTGCCGTGGATGACCTGAGAGGGAAGCGAGTTTATTCTTCTGCAGAACCTTGCTGCACGAGGAGGGGGATTCCAGGTGTCATTTTTCCAGAGAACCACTCTGTCTGCACTGAAAATATCAGTTTTAACAGAGCTAAGAAAGCAAACCTATCCCCTGTTCCTACTGCAGCCACTGCTGTGGGATTGGACACACATGGATGCCTCCAGCCCGGGGACTGTCACCCAAAAGTAGTTTGTCACTTGGATAAACAAGGTGGGTGCTGCCAAAATCGTGGCTCTGCCTTCCCTGGGCTTGAAAGAGCCACTGGTGTTGCTGCTGACCCCTATTAAGCCCGTCCCATCTGGCCACAGAGCTCAGCCGTGCACAGCGTGTGTCACTGGCTTAACTGGAGGGCTGGCTTTGACCTGATTTAGGGAAGCCCAGGTTTTTAAAAAAAAAAAAAAAAAAAAAAAACAAAAAAACACCAGTTGGACACACTTATTCGGGTCTAAAAGCCTCTTCTTTCAGTTTATCTTAAACCAATTAGGGATGAAAACCAAGCCACTCCTAATCCAAACTAAGAGGGTGTCCCTCAGTGCCTCGTCACGGCTCCCGGGGCTGTGTTGGTTTAGGGGGAGCAATGCAGAGACATTGCTGTGGGTGGGAAGGGATGCCCAGGGAGAGGTGTGGAGCTGCACAACTGTCCTGCCACGGCACCTCACCCCAACCTCCCCCCAGGGCACCTCAGCCCATCCCGCCCCTCTCGGCAGCCTGGCATCAGCTCCTGCTCCCCGGATTTGTTTGTGGCTGTGCGCTCAGGCAATATTGTGACTGTCAGAGACCTGATATTAAAACATTTACCCAAAACACCTCTGCCTGCCTCTCCCCTCTCTTGTCCCCCTCCTCCTCTTTTTCTCTCTGTTTTTTTTTTGTTTTTTTTTTTTTTTTTTTTTTTTTTTTTTTTTTTTTTTTTTTTTTTTCTTTTTTTCCTGCTGTTGCTGAAATTCCCAGCGC
>NW_020956081.1:203165-204419 GCF_003031625.1 Empidonax traillii
CCACCTTTATCTTCCCGGTGCCAGGGCTGGATGCTCCCAGCCCCTGTGATTTGGAGGCCAAAAAAAAATTAAATTTTCAATTAATATGACTAGAGATGTAAATGCCATTCGGAATACAGGGTGTGGAGGTTGCCAGGAGGGCAGGAAAAGCTGTTTCAAGGGAGCAGATGCTCAGCCAAGTGATCCTGGTCGCAGGGCAGAGCTGTGCCAGAGAGATTTGGGGAGCAGGAGCACCATGTGTCAGCCCATGGGAAGACTTGGTGGCCACGGGAAGGTCTTGGTGGCCACAGGAGCTGCTGGGTGACCTGAGTGAACACAGCCTGGCATGGCCCTCGGTCCCCAGGGAGCCTGGATGAACCCAGCCCTTTGGGAATGCTTTGAGGGAACTCCACTGTTGCCTTATTTCCAGCCTCTAAGAGTGTGAGGTTGGATCCAACCGATTTAGGGCTCTGAAGGCAAATTCTTAAGCACCAATTGACCAGGGTGCTCCCAGCTCCCTTTTTGGGGATGAGAGCAGGGATGTTCTCATCAATTCCTGACCCCTCCATGAGGCACACATGGAGAAACCCCAGCTCCCAAGTGACACGACCTCACCACTGCCCTGCTCCTCCTTGGACACCCTGCAGAGCCTCCACGGGGTTTTTTGGGAGTTCATCACGTGACACCCTAATTAACACAGAGAGGGAAGCTGCTCAGGATTGTGGGAGCCAGAGAGACCCAATCCAGGCCTGTTCCATCTCCTCTCCCCTGCCCAGCTGAGCCAGGGCAGTGTTGTTTTTAAGTTCACTTTCTGTGTTGCAGGCAGGAATTCGGGATGGCACCAGGCAGGAATTCGGGATGGCACAGGCAGCTTGGGGAGGGGAAGCCATTTCCCAAATGAGTCAGCAGGAGCTAAAAATAGTCACCCTGGAGCCCAAACCGCAGAAAATGGTGCTTATTCCAGATTGCCTTGTTCCCCTGCCATCCTGTAAGCCCAGCCCTCGCCAGAGCTGGGAGCTGCAGGGCAGTCCCTGCTGATGGGGTGCGGTGGGATACAGAGGGATGCAGGGGCTGCTGCCTGATGGAGAGCCCTTCAGGCAGCCCAGGTGGCTCCTGATGGATGCCAGGCCATGGGGGTCCTGTCACAGAGTATTTGCAGGTTCCAGCCACGGGGATGTGGCCGGAGCAGCGGCTGCTTCCGTGGATGACCTGAGAGGGAAGTGAGTTTATTCATCTGCAGAACCTTGCTGCACGAGGAGGGGGATTCCAGGTGTC
>NW_020956081.1:205033-217397 GCF_003031625.1 Empidonax traillii
TTTTTTTTTTTTTTTTTTTTTTTTTTTTTTTTTTTTTTCTTTTTTTCCTGCTGTTGCTGAAATTCCCAGCGCAGGGATGGAGGTCTTCACCCAGGAAAGGGTTAAGCATTTTGAAAGGTCTTGTTTGAGGTAGAGTGAATTTTAACCACCACACACATAACGAATGCGAAACAGCCTGAATTGCTGGTGAGGAGCCAAGAGCACAAGAGAGGAGCTGCTGAATTTTAATGATTCATTATTGCATGGAAGGCCTTTGTCTTCCTTTATCCGGTGCACAATAAAAGAATTAATTGGACAGAAAATGGCAGGGCAAAGAACTGACAAGTCATTAAGGGGCTCTGAATAGCTGATTAGGTGCACATTGGGGGTGGAATTTCAACTGCACTGTTTCAGCAAGGGCTCCGGAATAATAATGGCATGGCACAGTTTATATTTTGTATGCAGTACCAGAAAGGCCTTTATGTCGGCATTGTGGTGCTATTTATTATGCTGTCTATTTAGCCATTGTTGGCATTGTGCTGCCAATAAGAATGCACAAACAAAGTTGGGGATTTTTTTTATTTTTTTTTTTTTTTTCACTTTAACTTCACCAAGGCAAAATAATTGGGAATCGGAACCTCAGTTTTATGAATTTTCGTGCCGGGCGTGTGTGTGTGTGTGTGTGTGTGTGTGTGTTCAGGAAAGGCAGTAAATATTTAGACTCGCCCGAAGTAGCTCCATTTAGCAGGAGGAGAAAGAACTAATAAACTTCTCCCGCTTTCCTTTCCTCTCTCCACCCTCCATCCGCCCGTTCCCAAGGAGCGGTGGCCGGGGAAGCCTCGTGCAGCTGGTGGAGCCCCCCGTGGTGGGGGAGCCCCCCCCGGGAGCTCCGACCACTTCCCCAGCCCCGACGCCCCGGCAGGATGCAGCCCGAGGAAGAGCAGCCAGCTGGAATTATCGGTCGCTAGGAAGTCCGTGGAAGGTCCCGCACACGCACCCTGCGAGGCGGCTCCTGCCAGAGCTGCCTCCTTGGGTTGTCGTTGGTTGTTGTTGTTGTTGATGCCGAGCGGTTGCCTGTTGGTTACAACGCAAACCACACGCACACGGGAGGGGAAGGAGGAACAGCTGACGAGCCCATCACACCCAGAGGTGTGATTTTGGGCTTTCTTTTCCCCTCACGAAAGGATGACAAACAGGAAGAGCAGCTGCTGGGAAGTTTCAGGGGGCAGAAGAGGGAGCTTTAATGAAGATACAGGTGGGTTTTATTTTTGCCTTGCTGGCGATTCATCGCAGCCTGGTGGCAATAGGAAGCTGTCCCTCTCACGGAACCAGGGATTCTCCCAGCAAGGATCGCATTTTTAACTCTGCCTTGAGCTCACCGAGGGTGACATCACTTGTGACAAGCTCCTTCCTGTCCTCAGGATGCCGTCTGATACCAAAGGGAAGGTGCCTCCTCCTCCCAAATCGGAGCTGTGAACATCCCCCTGCCTGCCCAGGGACCAGGAGCTGTTGGGTGAAGCCCTTATTCCCAAGGACTAGAGGAGCAAAAGTCACCAAGAACTGATTCATCCCGTCCATCAACCTGCAGCTGATGGAATCCTCCCGCTGACGAGCTGGGATGGACTGGGATGGACTGGTCCTGGCCCACACAGACTTCCCAGCTCTGCCTCCACATCCCAAGCCATACCCCATCCCCATCTTTCCCCTCCTGCCCTGAAAACCTGGATCAGGGAGTTTGTAGCAGGATGAGCTCCCGCACTCCCATCCTCCACAAAATGACCTCTCTCTGTCCTGGCGAGGAGGGAGAACTCGGCTTTCTCCTCCTCCACAGGTCTTTGGCTCCTAATTTTCCTGTCTGGAACATAAGAGGACAGAGGGAGTCTCATCCCTGCATGATATCATTGGTGTGATGGCTTTAAACAATTTAGGTCAGATCTAAGGAATAATTTTTTGGTGATAAGGGTGGGCAGGCCCTGGCACAGGTTGCCCAGAGTAGCTGTGGCTGCCCCATCCCTGGGAGTGTCCAAGGCCAGGTTGGAAGAGGCTTGGAGCAACCTGGGCTAGTGGAAGGTGTCCCTGGCCCTTTCCCACGCTTCTCTTGTTTTTTAATTTTTTTTTTTCTGGATATGGGCGAATAACCGGTTACCAATGTATATATTTATACACATTTGAAAATGTGAGAGGGGATTTGAGTGTCAGGGAGATGGATGAGCTGCAACCTGAAACTCTTTAGGTAAGAAAAAGCGAAAAGCAAAATGGGATTGTTACAAAAAACGCCCCTCTCGGTCGAATACAGCCCTTCTGCAGTCAGATTTGAAGAGGTAGCTGGTGGCACTCTTTGTTCAGAGAGTAAAGGCTTGGGTGTCAAACACAAATAAAATCAAATATTGCAAAAAAAAAAAGGGGGTGGGGAGGGAGCTGGTTCCACTGCAGATTGTCATGGCCCTCCTGAGACCTCAGCTACTGAACGGCGTGAAAGGAGAAAAAAAATATTATATTTGTATATATTTGCGCTCCTCTGCTTGGGCTGCAGCTGGGAATGAGCAGATGGAAAAGGTGTTATGGGGGACGAGGGGTCCATCCACTGGTGCTGCTGAGCTGGGAAATGCCACCACCCCTTGCTCTGCCACTGGAGGAGACTCTCAGTGACCCTGTGGCATCTTGTCCCTGGAGCTGAACCAGCTGTCCCCCACAAACAGCCCCTTTTCCCAACCAGGAGGGATTTAATGCCACTCCCAACTCCCACTCTGCAGGTGGGGAAGGAGGTCCCAGGTGGCCAAGGGCTCCTGGAAGATCTCAGTGCTCCAGAGACACCCCAACCCCGGACGGTGTGTGGGCTCTGAGAGCCCATCCTGGTCACCAGATGGAGATGGGAATAAAGCTGGGCCCAAACAGCCGAAATTCAGGCAGGAATCCAGATTTTCTCAACATTTGGGAGAAATCAGCTGTGTGGAAGAGGAGCTGGGGGGTGATGTCCATCGGAGCAAAGTCAGGTGAGAGCCCCAGAGCCAGATTCCAGCCATCCCTGAAGAGCTGTGAGCTCAAGCCCTGGAACAGTTGGCTGAAATCCACGCCTGGTGATGGGATGCAGAGAAGTTAAAAACTTATCTAAAGCACTTAGCAAAATTCCCAGTCGGAAGCAAGTTTATTATTTTAGTGAAAATAACTTAACAAAACATCCGAGCGGTAGATGTTTGTGTTCTATTTCTGGGAATGCAGGAAAGACCCTGTGAACCCCTCCCCCCCCCCAAAAAAATTTAAACAATCAGCTCCAAACCACGTAGATGTTCCAGTCTGCTTGGAGGGAAGAGGGAAAATGGAAATATCTGCACTGGAAGAGAGCAAAGGTCTGTCTCGAGAGTGTCCTGCAAAGGCATGTGTAGGTTTGTAAGGCAGGATTAAGCAAAATCACCTCAAATTAGGGGGAAAAAAATAGGGTTTGTATAAAATAGCCCTTTCCCAAGTCTCTGCCAGCCTCTGGCAGTCAGCAATCACTGCAAGACCCTTCTATTGCTTCACTGGGATGCCTGGAAGTTGTATATTTTCCATGGATTTGTTAAGCCTCCTTTGAACCTCAGTCCTGCTCTTGGGCCGGTGGCAGAGCTCTGTCACTGGACTGACCACTCTGAAAAAAAACAAGAAGTCTTTCTTTTTGTCTGATTTCTGCCTTCTGTTCAGTTCCTGTATCCTGAGGTACACCAAGGGATGGCAAAAACAATCACTCTCCTTTCCCTTCTCCTTTTCCTCTTTGATTCTTCACTGCCTACCCCAAAACACCTCAGTCCAGGCTGGAAAGAGCCTTCCAGAAACAAACAAACAAAAAAAATTATTCCAACTCCAAACCTAAAATATCCACTTTGGGCAGAACTTTGTCCCCGTCTCTGACTCCTCGCTGGGGCCCAACATGTTCTTGGAGCTGGTGCTGGTGACACTTGTCTGGGGGGGAAAATGGACTTTAAATATGCTTGGAAAATCAGGGTTTCCTGGTTTCTGAGCAACAAATCCTGCTTTGGGGCAGCAGGCTGAGCCCTGGGCTGCAGGAGGTGCTCCCCCATCCCCACCACCCACCTCCTGAGGTCTCAGGGCCAAACCCAGTCCCAAACCCCAGGGTATGTATTTGAGCCCTAAATGGCTCAAATGGCATCTTTTGGATTTTCCCTTTCACCTAATTACAGGGATTTCTTTTTATTACCACTGTGGGCTGGTTCCCAAACCCGGTCGACTCAGCGGAAAGCTCGCCCGGGCTCTTGGATCAGGCCGAGGCACTTGGGGTGGCTTTTCCTATAACAAATTATCCGTTATTTGCTGAATCTCATTTAATTATTAACCAGAAGCTGCAGATATTTCCCTTCCAGGTGAAATCAAGGACAAGCCCCCCAGTGCCTTCAGGAGGATTTCCCTGCAGCTCCTGAGCTCTCACAGCGGGACGGGGGGGTCCGTGTTGTCACGTCACGGCTCCAGTCCACGCTGTTTGGAGCCAAAGGGGGGTAACATCAGCCACAGCTGAGGGGGATTTTGGCCAGGGTTTCTCCAGCCCAGCCACCTCTGTCAGCTCAGTGTGTGCAACATCTGCTCCCCATGGGTGGGAATGGCACTCCTGTCCCTGGAAGCACCTCAAGGCTCATCGCTGAGCAGGTGACCAGGAGGGATTCGAGGCATCTGCTGCCCTGGGCTCTGGGTTTCAGCTCCCTGGGGCTGTTTTATAAAGGTGAGAAGCTGGTTCTTTCACCCCCTCTGAGTGGGTGGAAAATGGAGGTGGCACTTGTCCCGTTTTTCTAGCCTGGGATGCGTCCCACGTGGCACCTCAAGGGAGAGCAGGAGGACCCCATGGAGAATGCAAGGATGAGGTTTAGGAAGCAGAAACCTTTTAATTCTTATAATGCCAGTGAGTTTTGCCAGGGATTTCACTGGAGACCATGTGACCTTTGGGGACAGCCTTTGCCTCTGCCTTAACCTCTAAAAATTTGCTTTTTGGGTGTCTCATCCTACACGTTTATCACGCTCTGGGCTCACCAGAGCCCAGCAGTTTCTCCCCAGGCCTAGAGCAGAGCACACAGGGATAGTTTGTCCATGGGTTCCCTTTTGCAGTGGAGTGCTTGGAGAGAAAAATTCCCACAGCTCTGCCCTCCTCGTGGTTTATCTGGTGGTGCTCTGATTTGAGCAGGAGCATCAGAGGTGGGCTGTGAGCTGCTGCTGCTGCACAGACTGATGGTAACTGAGTGCAACACATTTTCCCACACTGAAAATAAGGAATTTAAGTGCTGCCTTGCTGCTTGAATCGAATGCCTGACTATTCTCTGCAGGAAGAAGTTTTTTATATAAAGGGATTTCAGAAGTAAGCAAGTCCTGGAGTAAAATCTTCACCCTCAGGACACCTGTCCCTCCCTTGGAAATGTAATTCAGTGCCATTTCTGTAGGTGTAAAGCTCTATAGCAGCAGTTAATCTATGCATACTTCTGGGTTCCCTCATTACCATTTCAGTTGGCTCGTTTACATAATAACACAGAACAGAAGATCATTTGCATAAAATTAAAAAAAAATCAAATAACTGAAGGTTGCTTTTATTTTGAAAGGCGCAGCGAAAGAGCCTGTGAAGTTATTTTTATATCCCCCAAAGTCCCGAGGAGGCTGGTCGGCAGGGAACCGTGCTTTCCTCACAAAATGGGACCTGACCACTTCAATTTATTCATGAAATATTAGCTCACTTAGTGCAGGAGTTTTTTTTTAAGCAGCTGGGCTGGAGCTGAGGGGAAATCCCCTCCCAGCTGCAGCGGGATCAGCACCACTCGCAGCCAGGCTGAAGTCACCTCCCCCCGGGCTCAGCTCCGCACCTGAGGGGCTGGGAGTGAGGGCTCTGCTCCTTGGAGACCGCCGGGGGGATGGAAATATCACCCCCGTGGAAATCGGCCAGCAGAGCTCCTCGTGGGCTCTCTGGGTTTGCTCTTGGGTCCTGGTAGAATCACAGTATCATTTAGGTTGGAAGAGACCTCCAAGATCGTTGAGTCTGACCTTTGATGGACATCAGGCTCTGAGAGAGAGTCCAAAGGAGGGACACGAAGATGGGGAAGGGCCTTGAGGAGCAGCTGAGGGCACTTGGGCTGTTCACCTGGAGGAGACTGAGGGGAGACCTCACTGCAGTTCCAGCTTCCTCAGGAGGGGCAGGACTGAGCTCTGCTCTGGGGGGAGCAGGGACAGCCCCCAGGGAAGGGCTGGAGCTGTGTCAGGGCAGGCTCAGGGTGGATCTCAGCAAAAGGTTCTTCCCCCAGAGGGTGGTTGGCACTGAACAGGCTCCCCAGGGCAGTGGGCACAGCCCCAAGGCTGCCAGAGCTCCAGGAGGGTTTGGCTGATCCTCTGGGGCACAGGGAGTGACTCTTGGGGATGGTTCTGTGCAGGGCTGAGGGTTGGACTGGATGATCCCAGTGGGTCCCTTCCAGCCCAGCATGTCCTGGGATTCTGTGAACTAAACCACAGCACCAAGAGCCACGTGCCAGAGGAAATCCTCCCAATTTCCATGGCCAAATATTCCCAGAGGAGCAGTCCTTGGCCATCCCATGTGATGGGTCAAGCCCTTTTGGGGTTTGGAGAGAGCAGAGTGTCCCCCAGTAGGATCCAGAGGGAGGGCCGTGTGCCTGTTCCCAGCGGGGCCAGACATGGAATTGTGGGGGAAATGTGAGACTGAGCGGTGAAACTCGTGCTGATTTGGTATTCAAGGCGAGTGCAAAATGGCCAGATTTGCATGAGAAAGGTTTGTGGGGAGAGAAATCTCAGGCCAAATCCTCTTTTCATTTCTGACTCTCCAAACTTGCAGCGTCTTTCCCGACACCGGGAATGTCACGTCAGGTTTGCACAGAGGTCACGAGGGCTGAGCCTGACCCAGGAGTGCCCAAAGCTCAGGGAGCACTGAGAGATTTATTACAGCAATTCCTGGCCAAACCATCATTGAAATTAAACTACAACCCCTTGTAACGAGCTGGGCTCTACATTCTCACACTGGCGCAAATCCTCCTGTGGATTACGGGGCTGGCAAGTTCTTGCAGCACAAATGGCCTCGGGGTTGGAAACTCGACCCTGAGCTGCCTCCTCTCTCTGCTCTTTGGGGAGCAGTGCTGGGCTGTGGGAGTGCAGGGGCAGAGGGACACAATGGGACTTCCCTGTCCCTCAGCAGGATGCTCCCAAGCAAAGCCCACGCGTGTGGGGGCTGCCCTGACCCCCCCCCCCCCCCCCGGGCACACAACAGGAATGTGCATTGTTGGCCTTGGCTATTTGGGATGTTTCCTTGTGTCCTGTACTGAACAATCAGAAGGAAAAACCTTTTCCTTCACCAACTGCACAGGGATCCCTGAGAGATTCCCACCAGTGTCCCATGTGTTGGAATGCACTGGATGGGTCTCCTCCAGGTTCCTCCATCCCAGCCACGAATGGAGCCGGGGGGAATCCGCAGCAGAATTTCACAGCTCACTGTTTTAATAAATGTCTGGAAAACGCAGAGTGAAATTGAGTTAGGACCTTTCCAATGCACTAATGTCTTGGAACACATGGATCATGCATGTGGGAATAGTCCTGGCCTGGAAAGCACGGGTAAGACCCAAATAGCTCCAAGAGACACTGCTTGGAAGCTGGATTCAATAAAGGGCCGTCCCCTTGGAGCTGAGGAAACAGGACAGCCGGGCTGCTGAGACCCCACCATGCTGGGGAGGATTTCGGGGCCCTGGCAAGTGGTGTTCCCTGACACAGGACAGATGCTCTGCCTGCTGATAACGGGAAAAATAGTAATGAAGGCTGATAATTGCCAAAACCTGAACTCACTGCTGTGGCTTGAACTCCCTGCTCAGCAGAGCCCGTGGAGGACTTGGACCGGCCTGTGCTTTACTCTCATCGTGGCCACGAGGAGGAGAATGTGTCCCTGAGGCACCTGGGTCCCCCCGGAGCACCAGGGAGGGCAGGGCCCACTGAGGGCCAGCGTTTTGCCGTGAAAAGCTGAAGATTTGGCCGAGATCGGCGCGTGCTCCCCGGGCGCTGAGCATCGCCCCGGCGCTCGGGAACCCGCTCCTGATTTGCAAGGGAAATGCTGGGTAAATAATCCTCATTACCCACGAAAGCTGCCCCTTCCACAGCTCCAGTTCACTTGTTATTCTGATCAGCCGATAAACCTCGTTTGCATAATTTCCTCTTTTCCTCCGCGCTCCGGCGTCGCTGTCGAGGCTCGAGCGGGGTTTGGTTACTCTCGCTAAGATTCTTGCTCTGTGTGTTTGTCCCGACTGAAGGGTTTGCAGATCCCTGGGGGAGCTGTTTGCCCTGGGTGGGCTGGGAGGTGTCAAGGAGGGGGTTGTGTGTTCGCTCCCCCTCGGTGCTCCCCAGCTCATCACAGCCATGAGGCTCTCAGGGGCTGCCCAGGCCCAGGATGATAAACACAGGAGTAGATTTTTTTTTTTTGAGGGACCTCCTGGGAGTTATTCCCAGCTGCTTGAGCACTCTGAGAGCAAAGGCTTTTTTTTTTTCCTTGTCCCTTCAGGGGGATCAGGACACGGAGCCAGAGGGGTCTCTGGGGATGGTGGAGCACCCACTTCCCATCTGCTCGCTCTGATCAGGTCTGATTTCCTCCTGAAATCACTCTCCCCTGCAACTTCATGTTTTAAAGATGATCAAAGCTGAATCATCTCAGTTCTTCCAGAGGAGTCAAGGAAGGGGAATGCCAGCTGATGTGCTGGCTCTGAAGCTGGGTCCTGCCTTGGATGAGAAGGCACTAATGCCTCATCCCCATCCCTATCCCCATCCCTATCCTCACCCCCACCCTATGCCCATCCCCATCCCTATCCTCATTCCTGTTCCTATCCCTTTCCCCATCCCCTCCCCGTCCCCTCCCCATTCCCATCCCCACCCTCTCTCCGTCTCCACCCTATCCCTGTCCGTGCCACCATTTAAAATCTCTGTTTTCCCCGTGCAGACGCAGCTGCAGCTGTTGCAATTAACTGGCTTTTTGTTTTGGTTTGGTTTGTTTTCTATTAATTGCCTTTTTTTTTTTTTTTTCCCTGTGAAACTCCTCGAATTTTTGCTGATTAACACTCTCTTCCCTTTCATTCCAGAGCTCTGCATCCCACGAGCTGTGTGGTCCCTCACCCTGATGAAGCTGTGCCGGGAGAGGGGCTCGGTGATCCCCCCAGAGCAGCCAATCCCAGCAATTCCAGAAGGGGCTGCGTTTTCCTGAGTGGCGGGGAGGGGAGATGCTGTTTTTCCACCGCAGGGAAAACTTTCCTGCCTGGAGGAAATAAAACTCCTCGGCCCAAGGTCGCAGCATCTCATGGGAAAAGTCCCTCCTGCCTGCGAGTCCTCGGCAGGGTGCGGGGTGTCGGACCTCGGGGTGTCCAGGGATGCATCCCAGGGATTCGGGCAGCACCGGGAAGGACAAACCCGGCACAGGCGAGGCTGGGGCGGCCGCGTCCCGTTACTCGTGTCTCTCTGGCTCCTCCTGAAGGAGACAGCCCCGTGTAGCTGCAGGAGCCGGGGAGAGGGGCAGGGATCGCTCCCGGCCTGCGCGGAAGGTGGGATAGTTTGGGGTGGGAAATGGGAGGTGAACACGAATCCCATCCTGTTGCCGTTTTAATAGTGTTATCCCTGCCCTCTGCAGCTCCATCAGCACAATTCCCACATCCCGGGTCAGCCAAAGCTGGCACAGATGTGAGGGATGGGGTTTGGAGGGATGGGGTTTGGAGGGATGGGGTTTGAAGGGATGGGATGGAGAGATGGGACTTGGAGGGATGGGGACTGGAGGGATGAGGCTTGGAGGGACAGGAATTGGAGGGACACTAACTGGCAGGGACTGTGGAAGGAGCAGCCCCAAGCCAAGCTGCAGATACTTTCCAGTTCTTCTCCATGCAGAGCCAGACCAGATCCCATCCTCTGAGAGCAGGAGGGGAGGTGAGCTCAGGCCTGCAGGACACAACCCTTTTATTTAACCTCCTTATCCCCAGGGGCTTGGAATTTGTACCCTGGGCTTGGATTTTGCATTCTGCTGCCACTCTCCAGCTCCCAGATCCTGACAGTGGTAATAAATATCCCCCTGCTTTGCTGGGAAGAGTTTTCCCAGTCAGGCTGAGCCCGGGCTGGGGCTGGAGCCGGTTTGAAAGGACGACCTGCTGTGCTGGGTTGCTCCAGGGCCACTGAGCCCTGGATGCCCTCCCTGTCCCTGCTCTGTGCCAGAAAACCCGCCTGGCACGGAGCTGGGAGGGGGCTATTCATTCTCCAGCCAAGGCACAGCCCTTTTTTCTTTTCCTGGAATATATATTTCAGTGGGAAAGCAGAGCCACGGCTGGAAGGGGACAGGCAGCTATGAGGGCACAAGGGATGGATGCTCGGGAAGGCAGCAGCTCCCAGTGGGTTGAAGCCTTAGAATCAGAGCCATTTGGGCTGGGAGAGACCTTTAGAAGTCATCTATCCAACCCCAACACTTGAATTCAGCTGGAATATCAGCCTGGCGGTGGCTCCTGGGGGGAAGTTGCTGCGCAGGGCTGTGCCCACCACAGAGCCTAAAGGGTGACAGAATTCCTGTGCTTCCCAGGGACAGAGACTTATTTTGTTGTTTGCAGAGGTGAATCACACCCCTGGGCTCCAAAATAGCTGGGGAGGATTTTCCCTGGGGGCTCAGTCACTCCAGAGAGGAAACAGGAAAACAACAAGCTCAGTATTAAGTGAATGTTTAAGGTGAGAGCAAAAGGCAGCTCTCGGGGTGACACGTGTCCCCCATGGACCCACTGGACATTCAGTGAGTGAAGGAGTTATTTCCAGGCATCCTCAGCAAACACAAACCTACTCAATAGTTAATTTTCCCCCTGAACTCTTTAATTCTGCATTTTAAAGAGATGGGGTTTATCATCATTTAGTCTGGGTTCAAACTCTGTGTTTGTCTCTCTGAAGTGGATTTACGTAGTGAGTTGTTATTATTATTATTATTATTAAATATGGTGTTGACTATTTCAGGGCACCAAACACCCAGACACTGCAGGTCACGTACTGACAGCATCCTTCCCTCTGAGCACCCCAGAACTCCTTGCCCATGAAGGCCTGAAGATCTGGAGATTTTGGAGAAAAAGAGGCTCAGGGGGGACCTTCTGGCTCTGCAACTCCCTGACAGGAGGGGGGAGCTGGGGAGGGTCGGGCTCTGCTCCCAGGGAACAGGGACAGGAGGAGAGAGAACGACCTCAGGCTGTGCCAGGGGAGGGGCAGGTTGGACATGAGGAGGAATTTCCTCATGGAAAAGGTGATCGGGCACCGGAAGGGGCTGCCCAGGGAGGTTTGGAGTGCCCAGCCCTGGAGGTGCCCAGGGAAGGCCTGGCCGTGGCACTCAGTGCTCTGGGCTGGGGGACAGGGTGGGGATGGGGCACAGGGGGGACTCGATGGTGTTGAAGGGTTTTTCCATCCTTAGTGATTCTGTGCATGGAGGGGATGGGACAAATGCAGAGGGGTTGGTCAGGAGCTCAGAGTCATCAGCAGCTCCATCCACAAGGCCCTTTTCTGAAAGGATGAGTTTCCAGCACGGAGGGCTGTGTGGGCTCTGCCCCAACCAGGACCCTTACGGCATGGGAAAGAGATGCTTGCAACTTTTCATTTTTGTTTTAACAACTTATCATTTTAATTTATTTTATTTTATTTTATTTATTAACAGAAGGTGCTGGTTTGGTCCAGCCTTTCCCTGGGGAAGCATCACCTTCCTGTCCCTGTTCCTCACCGAGAACGCGTAGGGCCGTTTGGGCTTTCCAGAATTCTTCCTTTCTGGAAGCCCTTTTCCTCTTAGGTGACATTAACCCGGAGCTCTGGCACTCCACCCCGCTTTAACGATTTCCTCTGGAACATTCTGTGTTCAATAACCCCCCCCGTGTTCCCCAGCTGGGGTGAATCTCCTGCAAAAGGGAAGGACAAAACCCACGAACCCCCCGAGCCCGTCCCGAGCAGGCCGAGAGCTGCCACCCAAATTCCACCGTGGAAGAATGTGCACATGGCAGAGGTCCCTGAACGTTTCAGGCAGGATATTGCCTGCTCCTGGATGCAGGAGCCTCTCTCAGCACTGCAATAACATTTGCTATAATAAGCCATGACTCTGTGTTGGGGAGGGCAGGTTGGGCCGGGCTGGGGAAGGGCTGGGGGGGTTCCTCGCTGTCACCAACCCTCCAGGCTCAGGGGGGTGCTCTGCCTGGGGATTGGTTTGGCAGGGAAAAGCACCCTGGGGGTGTTAAGGGGTTGTCTTGCTCTCTGCCCTCCCCAAATCCAGGCTGGGCAGTCGGGATGGACCCAAATCCAGGCTGCTCCCTCCTCTCCAAGCTGCTCCTCTCCCTGCCAGGCTGCCCAGGAGCCACCTCATCCCCACAGCTCCAGTGCCCTGAGTGGGCACAGG
>NW_020956081.1:217828-255062 GCF_003031625.1 Empidonax traillii
AAAGCACCCTGGGGGTGTTAAGGGGTTGTCTTGCTCTCTGCCCTCCCCAAATCCAGGCTGGGCAGTCGGGATGGACCCAAATCCAGGCTGCTCCCTCCTCTCCAAGCTGCTCCTCTCCCTGCCAGGCTGCCCAGGAGCCACCTCATCCCCACAGCTCCAGTGCCCTGAGTGGGCACAGGGAGGAACCAGCTATCCAGGAGGGTCTTTTGCTTGGACACCGGATTGCTGGTTGGAGCAGCTTGGGTTGGCTCAGCCCACGCCAGGGAAAACTCCGTGGTTTCCCAGAGCCAGAGGCTGGGATGGCACTGGGGCGTCTGCTTGGCCATGAGGCACCTCCAGGTTGTCTGTGTCCTGGGCCAGGAGGGAGCTCACTGCCAGCACAGCAGCTCGTGTCCTGCACCCACCCGGAGGTGCCGAGTCCATCAGTTTTCCGAGGGGTCTCTGACAGCAAATCAACTTCTTCCCCAGCCCCAACCAGTTCCTATTCCCAGTCTGAGATTTGTGTGGTTTCCACTCCTGGGCTTTGGATGCCCCGTGCTGGGCCCTGCTGGGGTTTGCTGCCACCCCAGAGTCTCGTTGTGGGTGGATATTCCTGCCCCGGGTGCCTGTGGTGGTTTTTCCAGGGATGGCTGTCGGCTCCTGGCTGGCCAGGGCAGAGCAGGCTGGGCCCTCTCCAGCCTCCAGCGAACAAGGAACCGATTCAGGAGGAAATTTAGTGTGTGCTCCTGTCCCCTCACACCTTCCCACCCAGTGCCATAAACCCCTCCAGAGCAGACCTGGAGGGCAAAGAGCCATTTTTGGGATGGGACTCTGGACAGTGTCACCCCACGCTCTGCCGGGTCCTTCTCCCGGATCCAACACAAACCCCACGGGCAGACGAGATCCATCTCCTGGAGTGTGGGCCTTGAGCCAGCTGGGTGGGTAGCACTAGAGGGGCTCTTGATTTACCCCAAAAATAAAATGAGCAGAAACTGTTGGGAAGGGGGATCAGATCACGGAGGGGCTCCTGTGCCCCCCCACCCCCCCCATGAGTTTGGACGGGGCTCTGCTTTCGGGTGCCATAAATAGAAGTGGAGTCACTGCAACACCCAGGGCCTGTAAGGGCCATTCACAGCTGCCAATTTACAGCCCCCTCAGCCCCATGTGCCCCCCCAGCCCCGCTCGGGCTCCTGCTCCCCCTGTTTAACCCTCTGACCATAATTACCCCTCGTCCCTACCCCGGCGGCACCTGAATGCTTTACAAGACAAACACCTAATCCCATGGAAATTATAGCCACATAATATCTCTTTTCATTATTTGCCGAGGTGTTGAGTCTGATTACAGCACACACTGTTTGCTTTGTACCAGGGTAAAGCCCCTGTAATTTCTCTGCAAGTCAACATCATTCCAGCGAGGAGGCTGAAAATCTACAGGCTACTGTGCAAACGAGCTAGCAAATATTAATCCACAGTAAATGATCTGGGAGGTTGGAGGCAGGGAAGGGGGCGGGGAGGAAGGTTATTTATACCCCCCCAGAGATTAATAATGCCAAATTAAAAAAAAAAAAAAAAAAGAGGACGAGGGGCGCGACACATTCCACCCTCGCTGCTCCCCCGTGGGAGCTCTGTGCTTTCCTGGGGGGCTGCTAATGGAGGGAAAATACCCCAGCTGGGGAGATCATACAATGTCCTCAGTTGGGAGGGACCCCGAAGGATCGCTGAGTCCCAAGATGGGTCCTCCCTTGTCTCTTTAGAGGCTGACAGAGATGGGTCGAGCTCCTCAGGTCGTCCTGACACGTGGCACCCCCTGAGCTGCCACGGGCTCCCCGTGAGCCCTGGAGGATGTCCCTTAATGGTGCTGTGCCTCAGTTTCCCCCTCCTTAAACACAGAGTGTTAGTGCTTTCCAGCTCCCCAGGGAAGTGTCCCAGCTGGATGGGAGGGGTGGATGCTCAGGGTCACAGCAAAGGGGGCCACGACAGAAATTTGAACTAAGGACGTGTGGAAGATCTTTGCCAAGTGCTGTTTTCCCAAATTAAGGAGGTGGCTGGAGGGGCCAGGCTGGGCACAGACACTTTATTCTTCATCAAGACACTGGTTACATCAGAGGTTAGGGGTGAGACCCCTTTGCTGGGAGGGCTAGGAAGCCTCGTGGCTCTGCTGTGATCCCCCCAAAATCCACTTCCCCATCTGCTGCTCTGTGAGGATACCACCTCCACAATGTCTTGTTCAGCACCCAGTTTACCCACGGGCCCGGGGGTGTTTCCCAGATGGAACCCCCCTTTTTTTCCCCACCTTTACAGACCCCCAGATATGGGGATCTGGGACTGGAGCCCCCGTGTCTCCCTGTAAGCTTTGCCTCTTTGGGGGGGGGGCAGCAGCAGCACCTTCACCACGGCTCTGCAAACCAGCTCTTGGTCTCTTCCCAGGAAAAACATCACCTTGGGCTGGGATGCAACAGGAGTGACGTTGTCTGGAAAGAAAGAAGGATTTGCTTTAACCTGCGGCGCGTGGTTTGCAACCAAAGCACACAGGCAGACTCCAGGCCAGACTGTACCCTGGAGCCCGGCCAGGAGATGGGCCAGATCCTGCTCTGCATCCCAAACTCCTGCCTGCTGCTTTCAGGGCAGTTCCCCGTGGGTTTCCACCGGGGGAGCAGTGGGACAGCCCGGGGCATCCCACCCTCACGGGGCAGGACGGAGTTGATGGGAAAATCCAGCAGCATCCAGGCCCCCACCGGTGGCACGAGCAGGGGGTGATGTTATTGAAACCCACGTCAGAGGGGTGTTAATGAAGGAAAACCAGGCCTGTGCGTTGCACCCCCCTTAAATCTTCGGGCAAAGGCGCCGTGTGCTGCAGGGAGGAGGGTGATTACTGCGGGGAATGGGGGCCTGGGGGTCACTCCGGGGGCTGAGCCCCTGCTGCCCACGGACCCACACGGCTCCAGCAGCTCCTCCAGAACCCTCTGATGATGGAGGGGGTTTAAGACATTCAAAAAAGGCAAATTCAACCCATGCCACTCGCACCACGTGGATGGATCCCTGGCGGCCTCCCCTTCCCACCGCGCTCTGACGCCGCCGGGCACGCTCGTGTGTCCATCCCAGCCCTGCCCACGCGTGTCCCCACGTGCTGCCCACACGGAGCGCTGGGGCCCGTGCCCGGCTCGGCCTCCCGGAGATGGGAGAGGCGACGAACGAGCTGTTTCTCCGGCGCTTGGAGGGTTTTTTTTTTTTGGTGTTTTTTTTTTTTTTTTCCCCTTTCAGACTCCGAGCTGCCTTGCCAAGTGTTATAAAAATATATCAGTGTGAGCCAAAACATTTAGCACTCCACTTATTACTTTAAGGTTATAGGTTAAACAAATTCCTTCTCAGAATTTACTGTGTTCATTTCGGCTTCACAACACAGCCCTGCTAGCGGTAGATATATTTCACACTGTAATACCTCCCTTATGGATTGCAGGGGAGGGGGGGGGAAAGGAGAAGAGGAAAGTAGCTTTCTAAATTTTTATGTGAACAAAAGCTACTATATAAACTAGCTGAAAACAAGACCTTTGCAAGAGATAGTTTGTAAAACTTATTTTCCAGTAACCAATAAAACCGAGAATGAAAGGTAAAGTTTGTTTTTACCTCGCCTAATAACTTTTTTTTTTTTCTGAGTTTTGCGTTTTTTTAGTGGGGGGGGGGGGGACAATAAAGCCTAAAAAGAAAATAAAGAGCCAAGTTCACACCTTGGGCAAGCAGGTGTAATTGTTCCAGTGAAAGTGCAGCCCTGTGAGCTGGGCTTAAACCCCTCTTGGGTGGTGCATGAATTCAGATAAGGGGAATGGGTTTCCCAGAGAAGCTGTGGCTGCCCCTGGACCCCTGGAAGTGTCCAAGGCCAGGTTGGACGGGGCTTGGAGCAACCTGGGCTGGTGGAAGGTTGGTGGAATGAGATGAGCTTTAAGGTCCCAAACTATTCTGGGATCCACCTGCCCACACTGAGTGCATATAGAGGGGCTGATGCTTTCATTCGGTGCTGGAGAATCGAATCATACCTGGAGAAAACTTTCCAAGGTGGGAAGATGCAAAGCTGAGCCGAGGGTGGTGCTGAGTGTGGAGACTGAGGGAGATGTTCCTTTGTATGATGCCACTTCAGTTGGAGTCACAGGGAAATGCTGGAAGCATCCTCAGATCTCAGAGCAGCCTCAGAGAGCTCCAGAATGGTTTGGGTTGGAAAGGACCTTAAAGCTCATCTCATTCCCCTCCCCTGCCATGGGCAGGGACACCTTCCACCAGCCCAGGGTGCTCCAAGTCCTGTCCAACCTGGCCTTGGACACTTCCAGGGATCCAGGGGCAGCCACAGCTTCTCTGGGCAACCTGTGCCAGGGCCTGCCCACCCTCACAGGGAAGAGTTTCTTCCCAATATCCCAACTAACCCTGCCCTCTGGCAGTGGCAAACCATTCCCCCTTGTCCTGTCACCATCTGCCCATACAAAAACCCCCTTTCCCTCCTTTTTCTAACCCCCCTCAGGACACTGGGAGGCTTTTTCCTTGCAAGATGAAGGTGCTCCAAGCTGCTGCTCTGCTTTCTGTGGAACAGACCTCAACAAAAGGAGGGGAGGGAGAAAGAAAAGTCTCGGGTCCGGTTGACGTTCTGGGTTCGGATTTCACCTCTGGAGGGGAGGGGGAAGTCAGACACGGAGGTGTCATGTACACGAGCTCATAAAAACCCCGGGCCAGAGGCTGAAGATGGAGGAGCCGAGGGGCTGTTTAGGGGTATCCGTCACGTAAATGAGGAGGTGGAGGAAGTCTGGATGATAGTAACCCCATATTAAAAAATTCTGCCCTGTCAACAGGCGAAGAGCTACGCGGTGGAAATTCGCCTGTGCTCGCTGAACTGTGAAACCAGATGTCCCGGAGCAATAAGCGCCGTGCGGGGCCGGGAGGAACACGCCGGCCTACGGCGGAGGGAAAACCCGACGCGCTGTTCCAGCCGGGCTTTCAATTAAAACGGCTCGGCCCCAAATATTGTTGCCGTTGATGGGATGTCCAGCTGTGACGCCACCGCGGAGCGTCCCCCTCCGCGGCCAGGCGGCATCTGCAGCGCAGTCCCAGCCAAGGAGCTGAGGGGCAGCTCAGCTCGGGTTTTTTCCCGGTGGTTCGGCCCAGGTGAAGGGATAAATACAGGCATGGGAGAGGCTGAGGGCGATGCAAACTGTGTCTAATTCACATCTTCGGGTAAATGAGGGTTTTGGCCTGGAAAACCGGGAACGCGGCACAAGACCGAGCTTGGGACGCAGCAGAAATGAGTCTTGGTTGCTGCAACAGGAGGAAACCACTGGGCTGTTTTTCCAAAGGTTAAGGCAGCTGGAAGAAGCAGCACTTTGATTCCTTGTAGCGTTCAACCTGTGTTTAAAAAAGCCCAAACCCGTCCTAAGCTGCAGCGCTGGGATGGGACTCATAAAGCCGGGGTTTGCAGAACAGGAACTGTTGCCACCATTTCAAAGGGGTGTTGTGTAAACCCTGGAGATATAATATTCTTTGTCCCCCAAATGAATTTCCATGCCCTGGGAGGGCAGGCAGACACCGGGTGAGCAGTTGGAGCCGTGTCTGGGGTGGTGGGAAGGAGCTGCTGCCCGTGCAAACAAAGAGCGGCCAAATCATGGAATCCTTAAGGTGGGAAAAGACCTCTAAGATCATCCAGGCCGACTGTTCCCCCACTAAACTATGTCCTCAAGTGGCTTTTAAATCCCTCCAGGGACAGGGACGAGCAAATGTTGGAATTTACCTGGATTGATGTGCTGGCTTTGCAAAGTGATTCCTTCTGAAACTCCTCTCCTGAGGTCCTGTTCCTTAGAGATTCCTACAAAGTGTAAGCAACTCCTTGGCGGCAAAGTAGGAATTAAAATCCCAGATCCAGAAAGACTTGGGAGACACCTGGAATAAAGCCCAGGGTTCCTGCTTGGGAAGGTAAAGAGATACTGAAAGGAGGCAGATACTAAAGCAGAGGGAAGGCAAGGCAGGGGAGGTGTGTGCCCCTGGACACTGGTGTGGATGCTGTAAGAAAACATCATCCTTTGTGGGAGAAGAAGGGGAAGCAGGAAAGTGTGGACTTCCCAGGAGGGACTGAACAGCAAGAAGTGTGTGTGTGGAAAATCACTGATTCAGTGGAGGGATGAATGAAGAAGAGGAAGGCGTGCAGAGAGGAACCAGAATTCAAACAGGACAGGGCTTGAGGCCCCCCAAGAGAGAGGGAACCATCGGGGGTAGTGGAGAAACAAGGACAGAACACAAGGATGCTTGAAAACTGCCCTCGAAGCGGCAGCTCCTCAGCTTTGTAACCCCCAAACGTGAAACACTTGCAGAAAGCCCTCTCAGACATCCCCACTCCCAGGGAGACACTTCAAAGCTTCGCCAGAGCTGTCCCAGAGCCTCCCTGGAGCCTTTCCAAAGCCTCTCGGAAGGAGCGAGTCGGCAAAAACCCGAAGTCGCAGCTTCGTAGTTTCCTAAAGCCGGGAGCCGGCAATTTTGGAAGTGCCAAAACAAAGGAAACAGCTGCAAGTGATGCTCAGAGGGGCTGGGCTGCATCAGGGAACTCGCAGAGACATGCTGACCCGGGTTAAATTAGGTGTAAAACGGATCCCTGCCCCGTGGCTGCACATGCCGGGAGCGGAGCACCCCGCGCTGCCCTGGCGAGGCTTTGCCAGCACCCAAACAGGGCAGGGGTGCTGGGATCCTCTTCTAAACCTGACTAGATCACCCCTGTGATCTTAACAGCAGCAAAAGCCTCCTTCCAGCCCCTGTTCCCACCTTCACATCCCTCTGAATGTGCTTGTATCCTCAGCTGAAAGTTGTCCCTCGAGGCCCTGCATCCCTTCTCTTTAGCAGCAGGGGAGGACTTATTTGAAATAATTAATTTCAAGAGGAGGGCATTTTACTGAGCTCGTGGACATCATCAGCACACCTCAGGCTCGTCATGCTGGGGCTCCAAGCTGCACTAAAGCTCCAGCTCCAGGTTTTACTCAGCTTGCTGGCAATTAAGAAAATGGTTCAAAATCTACAGAGTTTGCTCTTCCTTCAGGTGTTGGTGGGGTTTCTTTTGTTTGGTTGGTTGGTTTTGTTTGTTTGTTTGTTTGTATTTTGTTTTTTGGTTTTTTTTCTCATGGAGATCTTACCTAATTCTTTTCAGGACCGTCACCCCCCCCCCTTCTCTAGGCGAACTTGGTAGGATTTTGAGAAACAAAATCTCCCAGTCACAAGCCTCGGACGTGATTGTCTCGGAGGGATCAGTTCTGCTCTCGCTCTCTACCATTAATATTGTTCCTGCACTTCAGTGCAGTGCTGTGGGTCAGCCAGTGGGGCTCCCAGAGGGAGACACGAGTTCCTCAGCCAGCAGGGCTGTTTGCAGATGTCTCAATTCATCCCTCAGCTTTCCCTAGCACATGAGCCTGTTGGGTTGGTTTGGTGTTACTCCCCCTGCCTTTGGGTTGCTGTGAAAAGGCACCTCTGCTCACTGAGAGCTTCTCTCTGTGGGGACACCCCCTCACCAGCACCAGGGCCAGGTCCTCCCCCACCAGGTGGCTCCTCCTGCTGCTGTGCCAGCTGTGTGTTCACTGACCTGTCCCTCCACACAGGTAAAGCCCACCTCAACTCCCACCAAATCCATCCAGTTCAAGTTCTCCTTTTAATTGCAAAGCAGAGAAATCTCCAATTTTTCCATCCAGCGCCCTCAGCCCGATCCCCCCCAGCCTCCTGGAACACCCCTGCTCTGTCTCACCCCATCACTGCTCCCCCTGCTCGCTGCAGGGGTGTTTGTCCACGCTTTCTTTTTCTTTTTTTTCCCTGGGACAAGGCTCAGTGTAATGTCTGTCTGCTTTTCCTGCTTGTCTCGTTCCTACAAACCACATGTTCTTCCTTCGCCAGCGACTCCGCGTTTATTAATCTGCAAAACAAGGCTCTGCAGCGGCAGTGGCCGCTTGGCCGAGGTCCAAGGAGACCCTTAGTCACTTCATTTGCACAGGCTGCAATAAGAGCAGGGAGAACCCGTCGGGGAGCAATTCCAACACTCAGACGCCTGCGCCGAACTCTCATTTCTACCTCATTAACTTTACAGTTTGACAACTTCACAAGCCAGGGACTTCTGTCGTGATTGCTGCTGCACAGCCCAGTGGCAGACGCCTTCCCCCCCCAGCCTGCAGGCTGACCTCATGCACGGCTGGGATGGGTTTTTCCTGCCCGTGAGGGGAGGAACTCCCGGCTCCGGGCTGGCAGGGGCTCCCCGGGGGTCACAGCCACGTCCGTGTCACCGCTGTCCCAGCCCCTGCTCCTCCAGGAGGACGCCTGGCAAAGGTCTCACACACCGTGAACAAACCCCCTTCTTGCTTCGCCCGGGCGAAGAAAAAAGTCAGAGTCAGTTAAAATTAATTAGCTCTGTAAAGCAGAAGAGGGCCCGGTGCCCTCTCCCCAGCCCCGAGCGGGTCTCAGCCAGACGCTGAATTCAAAGCCCTGTTTTCAGTCTCGCCCTTAAGAACACGACTCCGAGGCGCCCGGGGAGAGGGGAAGGGTTGGAAACACAGCCTTTATAACCCTTCTTGTGTTTATAAGGATGTTTTAACCTTTCAGAGTTTCCAAGAGCCGATTGCACAACCTGGGCTCGCTGGTGCCTCGTGCCGTGGCAGGTGGTTCAGGGATGAGCTGGAGCAGAGGGCTCCGGGAAGGGAGGAGGAAGAGCAGCGAAAACTCCATCCCCCCGGGCTGGAGAGCCTTAGCAGGAACCCAGAAGCAAGAGCTGGGAAAGGTTATGAATTCTGATGCTTCAGTGCTCTGCAAAACTCTGATTAACAGGGGGAAGGACAACCTGCCCTTTCAGGCATGTTGGCCCACGGCTGCCTGTTTGCTGCTGCTCTCAAGCAGTTGGCCTGAGTCACTCCTGAAGACGAGGGAGACCCAGCTTGATTAAATTCCTCACTCTAAGCCCAGCATGGGAATTCCTGCAGCTCCAGCGTGAGCTGTTTTGTTGAGTAGGCAGCTTATGCATCCATCACTGCCCGGGGTTTCGGATCCATCCCGGGTGGGTGGAGGTAGGAAACGATCAGCTTTAGATGACAGCTCAGAGGTCTGCCAAGGCAACCTGGCTTTGTCCTTGGTGAGACACACATCACCAAGGCAGCCATCCAACGATGCAATCGCTGCACATTGACCTAGTTTGAGCTTTCAGACCCTTTTCGTAGCTCAGGCTGATCTCACACCTCAAGAAAAAAAACCCAGGAGCCTCACTGGAAAATTGCCTTCTCATCTGGTGCTCCCTGGCCCACTCAGCAGTGGAGGCATAAAGACGCCTCTCCAGAAACCTCCTCGGGTTCCTCTTCAAGCCAAAGGCCATATCCCAGGGCAGTTCTGGTGGGGACAAGGACAGGAAGGGGCTGCTGGGTGGGATGAGAGCTGGTTCACTGAGGGAGCACAGGGAGGCCAAGGCAGGGACCGAAGGTGAGCAGGAGAACAAGCACAGTGCAGCCTTTGTTTGGGGTCACGTGGGAACCACCAGAGGTGCAGAGGAGATGTTTCTTCCTGGTAGCAAGAGCAGATGACAGGCCAAATGACCACTTCCTTAACCTGAGAGAGGTGAGATTAGATAAGACCGTGCCCGTGTAGAGCCGAATCTGCCCCCGACACAGCCCGGAGGTGCAGAGCACCCTGTGGGATTAATTCCTGCCTTTCCCAAACCACGATTGCAGGGTGCAGGTGTCTCAGTGCAGAGCCCAGCAGGAGCTCTGTCCTGCAGGTCAGGCTGGAAGTGGGATCCCCTGGCTCTCCTGAGTCAGTGGTGGGAGTCACTAACCAGGAACAGGGAAGAGGGACAGCGCAGTTCCACTGGGAATGATTCAGAGGTAGAAGATAAAACGTGTGGCATAACCCCCTCCAGTCACAAAGTGCTTCTATTTTCCCTTTCCTCCAAAGGGAGATCAAAGAGGTGTTTGATGGAATTAAAACTTTGGGCCAGCTCTTTTGATGGCATAAGTTGACTTCACTCCAACTTAGCGCAGGTGAGAATCTGACTTTATCTATTTAAATAAAACTGGTGCAGCACAAGGGGTTATAAACTTGTGGAGCTTACCAACAGGATTATTGCTGCAGCAAAAAGCTTAACAGATGCCAAAATGGTTATAGATGTGGATTGGAATGGAAAAGGTCATGGCTGTAACGAAAACTAGCGTATCAAGCTGGATTGGTTCACCAGAAAGCGAACAAAGGCACGGGGTGCTTGGAAAAATGTGGTGGATCCCTCCAAGGCTTTGAAAGCAGCCCCTTGCTCAGCCACAGTTTGCTGCATGGGGCTGGTTGGGCAAAGGGTTGGGCAAAAAATACCCACAAGGTGAATTTAATGGAAATTCTTGATCTTCCCCGAGCAGGAGCGGATCAGTCTCCTGATGAAAGCTCGTTTACTCCCTTGTTATTATTTACTCAGGGTTGAACCAGCAACGCTGACTTTGAGTTCACCCCTTGCAGACTCCTGGTATCTCCCCCCCAAAAAGGGCTGATCTTGACTGCAGGGCATGGGTTTGTGCAGCTGAGAGTTCAGGGGCTCAGGAGACTTTGTTTGCTGGTAAATGAATATTCTACGTGACGAGTGGCCTCGGTGCTGCCGGCAGGGACAGGCTGTGCCCTTCCCCTTGGGATGCAGGCAGTGCAGCACATCCCTGGGCTCTGGGTCTTCCTGGATGAGCAGCTTGGGAATTCCCAAACCTTCAGGAGCCACTGTGTAGTGGGGGCTAAACAAGTCAGGATTTGGGCTGGGGTCAGGGTTTGAGCTGCAGGGGAAGGCTGAGCAGACCCAGCCTCGCTGCCACGGAGCAGAAGCAGCATTAGCTCTGCAGGGACCAGCAACAGGGATGGTCACCAAGTGCCACAGGGATCCCAGCAGCCCAGGATGGCCCATCTGAGGAAGGGAATGGAAGGAGCCCTCATTTCCATGGCCCTGCCTGGTGCCTGGCTCCCCTCCCACGTTAAATCCTCACGCAGGCGAATATTCAGTCATGCAGCAAATTAAACCTGGAGAAAGATGTTTCCAGTTGTTCCAAATTAATTGGGTTGCCCAGGCTGAGTCCTGTGGGGCTCCACTGCTGCCACGGTGGTGGCATCACCTGTGCCACTCTCCAGCCTTTCTGCCAAACCCCAGAACAACCCAGCTCCAGAAACCCTCACAGCTCTCTGGTACGGAAGTGGAAAAATTTGGACACTTGTTCCAAAGCAAAGAAAAAAACCATTTTTTTTTTAAAATTTATTTATTTATTTATTTTTTTTTTTAGGAGCAGAGGATGAAAAAGTTTATCAGTTGGTGTCTGTCTTTGGTGCCCAAGCAAGGTCTTCCTAGATGGCAGACTGAGGCCAGGACCACTTTCTAATGGGAAAGGGGTCCCCTGCAGATCCAGTTGGTACAGAAATATGGGTTGAACTCCATGATCTCTGGAACAAGGAATGGAGGGACAGGACAGGACAAGGGGGAATGGCTTTAGACTGACAGAGGGCAGGGCTAGCTGGGATACTGGGAAGAAATTCTTCCCTGTGAGGGTGGGCAGGCCCTGGCACGGGTTGCCCAGAGAAGCTGTGGCTGCCCCTGGATCCCTGGAAGTGTCCAAGGCCAGGTTGGAAGGGACTTGGAGCAACCTGGGATAGGGGAAGCTGTCCCAGCTGGGGGTGAATACAAGATGGCCCCTCCCAACCCAACCCATTCCAGGGTTCTACGATTTTAAAAACTGGGCTCAGGTGACCTCTCCCTTGTGCCTGAGCAGGGCAACCACCCCTCAGCGAATCCCTGGCGCAGCAAGGACGCTCCAGGATTCTCCTGGATGTGCTGAGCCATCGTTCCCTGTGCCCCTGACCGGCCCTGGCTGCTCCTGCTGGAAGGAGTTCAGGACTCATTTCTCCAAATAACTTCTCACTCAGCACCTACCTGCTCCCAGCACCACCGTTCACCCACTTCAGACGCCGGGTAATTTGGAGTGAATTCCCAAGTCCTGCACAGACAGCACGTCTGTGCTGTTATTTATTTCGAGCCATCCACCAAGAGTTAAGGGAGAAGAAAACATTTGGTTTTCGGTGGTTTACAAAGCCTCATTACAGCCGAAATAAAGTAACCACTAAATCTTGTGTGGTTACAGAGGTCACTGCCGTTCTGGCACAGTGGCGCCAATTCCGAGGCAGGAATTTCATTTCCCTCCCAGGAAAAGTGCGCACAGAGTTGAAGGGATGACAAGGGGCGGCCTCGCGGGGACCACAAGGGCTGCTCTTTCACGCAGGAGCTGTGGCCCCCCAGAGGTGATGCCGTGCTGCTCCCGGGTGGAGCAGGGGCAGCGTGCCGTGTCCTCCCCCTCCCCGGGGCTCCTGGCTCCGTACCCACTGCTCTGTCTGCAGAGTTCAGGGGGATTTGCCACCGGCTTTGAAACCTTTCCTGGCTGTCCTGTGGAATAAGTAGGTACTACCTGAGTGTGTGCAGGGATGGAGCCGAGCCAGGAAAAAGGCTGAGCCTTGCAGTGGCACTTTTCAGAACGCCCGATGATGCTGGGGGTGCTGGGTATGGCAGCTCTGAGCCCCGTGCCTGCAGGAATGGCAGCTGTGGGTCTGTCAGCTCCTCCAGGGATGCAGGAGCATCCCTGCTGCAGAAGAAGAGGCTGGCTACCAGCATCCAGACGAATCCTGGCCCCCAGGGATTTGCCATCTGGACAGAGAGGCTGAAGTTTTGCAGGCAAATTTCTTGCCAGCCGGTGGGTGTTGATTGATCCGCAGTGGATCCCCCACAGCACTGAGCTGAGGCACTGCACTTGCACGGTGGAGCGAGGATGGGAGAGGACAGAGCAGGGCACTGCCATCCACGGCGTTTTAGGGCCAGCAGCACTTTGCTCTCCTGGCTGCTGGAGATTCCCAGCACAGCAGAAGGCTGGGAGAGCGGAGTCTGCCCACCCAACCTGCACAGCTCCTGCAAACCTCCAGTCCAGGCGGGGATGCTCAGGGAAAAAAGAAGAGGACAAATGAAATCCTGATAAAAGTCAGTGCAGACGTTCATTCAGATTTAAAAATGGCCTTAATTCAATCCCTTCCATCACGTGCCAAGTGAATCACGCCGAGCTGAGTCAATGGCATTTGAATTCTGAATGAAGAGGTCCTCTTAGAGTTTTAGGGTGGCTGAACTGATCTGCTCTAAATTCACACCTTTAATTAACTGGAATTATTTTCCCTGAGTGTTGCTGCACGCAGACAGAGCCTTGGTTGATTTAAACAGAAAATTCCAGACCCAGCTTCTTTCCGTTCCCTTCTGTTCAGCCACCAGCACCGCAAATTCAATAAAGCTGATTTATTTAAGAAGTGCACTACAGCAAATTAAATTAAACACTTTCAATACAAACAGATGATGCACCTCATTTAAATGTTACCTCCTTAATTAAACCCCAGCAATTGTGTTCTGCCCTTTTATTGGCTTCCTAGTGCAGCGTGGTTGTAAAGTCACTTAACACGCACTCAATTACTGCTCTCAGGTTATACAACTCGCCTCCTTCTCCTCCATGTGGGGCTTCCCAATCAGGCAGGTTTGTTCCCAGGGCAGTCAGGAGGTTGTGCTCCACGAGGGGGATCTGGGCTGCTGGATGTGCAGGAGGGTGGCAGAGGGCAGAGGATTTCCAGCCCTGGTGCTCTGGGTCGTGGCTTCCTTGGCAGCAGCAGCAGCTCCCAAGGGAGCATGGAGTGACAGGACAAGGGGGAATGGCTTTAGACTGCCAGAGGGCAGGGTTAGATGGGAGATTGGGAAGGAATTGTTCCCTGTGAGGGTGGGCAGGCCCTGGCACAGGTTGCCCAGAGAAACTGTGGCTGCCCCATCCCTGGAAGTGTCCAAGGCCAGGTTGGAGCAAGCTGGGCTGGTGGAAGGTGTCCCTGCCCATGGGGAGTGCTGGGTCCCTGTGCTGTGTTTACCATTCCAGAGGGAGCCTGGGGTCAGCTTTGCACTGGTGGTGGGGGGGGGCACCTGCAGCTGAGCTTGGGGTTTTAATCTGCAGAGAACCTTTGTGAGTAACCCTTGGGCAGTTCTCTGCTCCTCTCAGAGGAAGGGCTGCCCAGATGTGCTTCCCCGCGAACAGAATCGCTGAATCAGGGTGGTTTGGGTTGGAAGGGACCTTAAAGATCATCTAGTCCAACTCCCCTGCCATGGGCAGGGACACCTTCCACTCAGCCAGGCTGCCCAGCCGGCACAGCTCCATTCCCAGCGAACCCTCCGTTCCTGCACTCCCTGCCCAATTTCGTGTCAGTCGTGGGAGGGCAAATGGCAGGAGGAGGTTGTCAGAAGGAAACCTCCCACGAGGAGCAGGGCAGTTCCTCCCTGCCCCTGCCGTGCTGCTGACACAGCCTTTGCTTCCCAGCCCTGGTTGCTGCAGCGAGTCCTGCGCCATCCATGTTCTCATCCTGGAGGAGAGAGAGGGACGGGCCAGCCCTGGGGACAGCAGGCAGGGGAAGGTGGGAGAGAGCACTGCCTGCCCTGAGCCCCCGTGGTTTGAAAACAACCACCCAGCTGTAATTGCCAACCTTATTTCCCCATTACTCCGAGGCCATCCCGCTGCTGTTTGCGCTGGCACGGCTCCACCTAACGCAAGGTTCAGCGCAGGAATACAGCTCCTTGCCCTTCCGCATCTCATTTGTTTGGGCATCATCTCTGACTAATCCCCAGTTAATTACTTTAAGATGATGGTTTCCACGAATGAAAGGGCACCTTTGTGCTTGCTGGAGCTCAGCACTTCCATATCAGTGCTCGGGGATGCGGCTCTGGGAGCAGATGAAACGCGACGAGGAGTTTTGGCCTTCGCTCCCCCTTGGGAGATGCTTTGCCACCAAGCAAGTTCCTGGCTGCTGGAGCATGGGTGGGTCAATCAGGCTCTTCCTTGTCTCCGTGGGTTTTTGCTGTGGTTTGTTGTTTGCACAAATGATCTCCAAAAAACCTTGGTGGGGATTAAAAGCGCTCATGAAACTGTGACGTTCCTTGTCAGGAAGGAACAGAAGGTTTTGGCCAATCCTACACAAAATACATCATCAGTTCTGCAACACGAACTTCTGCTGAAGAGGTAAAACTGTTAAGAAATAGCAACAGGATGTTTTTATTTTCTGTCAGACCAGGCACTCAGGAAAGGCACAAAGCCTTGCAATACTCCCAGAAAGGTTTGGGTTGGAAGGGACCTCAAAGCTCATCTTGTTCCATCCCCTGCCATGGGCAGGGACACCTTCCACCAGCCCAGGTTGCTCCAAGCCCTGTCCAACCTGGCCTTGGACACTTCCAGGGATCCAGGGGCAGCCACAGCTTCTCTGGGCAACCTGTGCCAGGGCCTGCCCACCCTCACAGGGAAGAATTCCTTCCTCATAATTCTGTTTTCCTGCTTTGTGGGTCAGCAAATCCTAAACCAACATCCTGACCAACACCTACCATGTGCTAATTACTGAAAAACTGAAAGAGGAACAATTTACCGAGGTTGAAGGAACCCAGCACAGAATATTAAACAGAACAAAGAGAGGCAAGTGAAGTTAATTCTTGAAAAGCTTTCATTTTCACTTTGCTTCCATGTACTAGCAGAATATAATAGGAAAATGATGATTTGCACACTTCAAACGTTTTCTTTGATACTTGGGACACTGTGGCTACTCAAGAGGAGTTTCTGTCCAGGTTGGGTGCAGCACATTCATATTTTGCACAGGTCATTAAGTTCTTGGCAGGGTTAGCAACCTCTCTCCTTCAATATATTCCTCTTCATTCTGAGTTTTGGTAATTTTTTGTAGTGCGTGGGTGATCTCTCTACAGAGAGAGGGAAGAAAAAAGAAGGATGTGAGAATGCACACAGGTTAGAATAATTAGAAATAAGAAAACAGGAATAAATATCATCACAGATATTGGAGAGCTCCCAGGTGCTTAGAGACCAGGGACAAAATAATTCTTCTGGAGCTGAATAGGAATTCTGCTTTACACCTTCAGGATACTTCCCAAATTCCAGTTAATTCCAATCCATAGCATCCCTGCAAAGAACAAACCCAGTTTCTAGGGGAGGGGGAAGTCACAAACCAGGAGAGCTGCCCAAAGAAACCTGAGAGGTGTGTGAGCAGACAACCATCTGTCCTCCCCTTGGGAGGCAAGGCTGGACACAAGGAGTAATTAATACTGGAAATGAAAGGCAAGTGAACTCTTTCTAAGCAGGTGAAGGAAAAGGGAGAAGGTGACCTGCAGGTGCTGAGTCCTTTCCTTGCCCCGGGGAGATCAACATTCCTCCACGGGGATCCCAATCCAGCAAGAGGAGAAAAGCAAGAAGAAAGCCATGAGGACGAAATCGTGGTTACAAACCCAAGAAAAACACTGTGATTTTCTTCTCCAGCTCCCTTTCCCTCTCCCAGCTCCCCTGGGTGAGAGCACGAGGTGCCCTTAATGACGAGGTGGGATTTCTCTATTATTCCTTCCGACCTCGGGGCAGGAGAGAGCACACGGAGTAATTAATTTTGACTTACAGAAGCTGTATTAAATTGGATAGAAATGGGTGAAAATAGGATTAGGAATGGAGTTTAGCCAAGAGCAAACAGAATTAAAACTCTCCAAGAGCAGGTCAACACAGCTGATATCGCTGATGCGATGAAAGGAGACAGCTCGGGAGGTTTTTTGGAGCAGTGGTGTAATGGCAGGGATTGTAACCTGCCTGGTAACCCCACTGGATTGGGAGAATTAAAACACAGAAAGTGATTTTTCTTGTTGCTATTGTTGCACTTCTGGCTGCTCTATCCGTCCTGAGATTTTGGGCTTCCAAGGCTTAATTTTGAAAGCAATTGTGCAGAACAAGCGAGAGTCTCCCCAAACCCCGGCCGAGAGAAGGGTGTGCAGGGCTTTCAACACATGCCCCGAAATCTAATTAGTGTGGGATTATGCTTGTCACAAATCATCAGAAATGGAAGGATCCTTAACGTGAAAACCAACTCCTGCCCCCGAAATCCTTCTCACGGAGCCTGGAGACAAACCAGGCTCAGGACTTTTGCTTCCGTGAGCCTGAGGCCACATGTCTCGGGGTGGGAATTTGGGTGGCTCCGCTGGTGACAGTCCCCATCCACTGCCAGGGCATGGGAATACCTGGATTGGAAGGTCTGGCTTGACCCAGTGTTGCTGCAGGGAATAAGGAGCCACTGGTCTGGTTGGGTTCAATCTGGGAGTGTGTTCGACCTCACTGACACAGCTGCTGAAAAGTCTGGAGTTCGTTTCCCACCCCTCCACTTTATTCCAGTGGAAATCCCGTAGATTTAATTGGGCCAGGTCCCCCTCTTCCCTCACCCCTGTGTCATGCCATTGAGTTAGTCCTTGTCTAACCCAGGGGTGCCCAAACCTGGATTTGCTGAGGAGTACCTCTAAAGGACAAATGCCCAGCCTTAGTACAGAGCTTTTCAGCTTCACCTGCCGAGGACAGAGCTTTACATCCCTCTCTCCCTGGCTTTATTAACAGCACATCCACGGGAGGTCACAGCCAGAGGGCTGTCAGCATGTGCAGCGACCCCCAAACGCCCCTTTTCGTGTGGGAATCCAATTCCTGCAGCTCCCAGGAGCTGCCCAGAAACACGAATTTCGGTTGTTTTTGCTGGGGTTTCCATGGTTTGCTGGCACCGGTTTGTGTCCTTGTTCTGAAGGAGATGCTCCACGTGGAGCTGCCCGGCAGCTTCCCAACCTCCGGGATCTTTCCTTTCCCTCGTCCCCCCCGTGGAATCGTGCAGGTGTTACATCACATCCCTGGCTGGGAGGATCAAAGCTGAAGCGCTGGCAAGCTCAGCCCAAGCACAGAGTTGTTTCTGCTCTAACCTACCTGAGCAGCCAAGCGTGTGGGCACAGCGTGGGGACAGCGTGGGCACAGCGTGGGGACATCGTGGGCACAGCAGGGACCTGTGCAGTGTAACCCAGCCCTCCAGGAACACCCCCGGGGTACTTGATGGCAGCTGGAAGAGGGCACGAGGATGGGAAGCCCTGGGCTCTGGCTCAGCTCTCCTTCCCTGGGCGTTGCCACTGGTTTATGCCAGGCGGGAATTCTGCCGGCTCTGGAGGCACAGCACCCATGTCTGGCTGCGAGTGACGGGCAGGATTGTCCCAAAAAATGCACAAAAACAGCAGAGTGAGGAAGGGACTCAGGGTCAAAGTCCTGCTCTGCCACTGAGTGCTCCCATGGCCTGTGCCAGCTCACCCAGCCCAGCGGTGTCCACGCTCCGCATGAACTGCAGGGACATCTCACCCAGCAGGGACATCTCACCCAGCAGGGACATCTCACCCAGCAGGGATGTCACACCCAGCAGGGATGTCACACCCAGCAGGGATGTCACACCCAGCAGGGATGTTGGGCTGGTCCCTGCAGGACATTCTGGCAAGGCAGGATGTCCAGAAATACCTTGGATGGACCAAAGTGCTCCCCTGTCCCCTCGAATTGAAAGCTGCCCTCGGGTCTGGCAGTGCAGAGGTGAGAGCTTCCAGAATTCACTAATTTCCCTCCATTCCTTGTGCAGGGGGGGTTGTTCCTGGGAGCCCACTGTGCCATGCAGGTGAGGGCACAGGGCCCATCCTGAACTCCCAGCATTTTGGAAGCAAACCTGGGTGCCACATCATGAGGGCAGAGGGGAGGGCGCCAGGACTCAGCCCTTTCTTGGGCTGCAGTGTGAGGGGAGGGGGTTCATCTGATATTTTATCTGCACAGTGGAGAGGCAGTTCAGATCTCTGTCAGCTCTCTTTTCCTTCCTCTGGCCAGCGTTTTGCCTCCCCCCCTTCCTCCTCCCAAGGTAACAGTATCTCCTTAGGCATGCATTCCTTTGGAATAAGGTATTGTGCCTCTATTTATATGCATCTTAGGTGCAGTCTGAGGCAGCTGCTGCTCTCCAGGGCCCTGGGTGAGGAGCAGAAAATTGAATTCAGCCTGGAATGTGCGGGTGCAGCCGGACATCTGCTCCTGGCCAGGAGCAGCCCTTCCAGCCTGGCCTTGGACACTTCCAGGGATCCAGGGGCAGCCACAGCTTCTCTGGGCAACCTGTGCCAGGGCCTGCCCACCCTCACAGGGAAGGATTTCTCCCCATATCCCACCTAACCCTGCCCTTCCCCCTCGTCCTGTCCCTCCATCCCTTGTCCCCAGTCCCTCTCCAGCTCTCCTGGAGCCCCTTTAGGCCCTGGAAGGGGAACTCCCCCAGCTCTCCCAGCCTGGCTCCAGAGCAGAGGGGGCTCCAGCTCTGGGAGCACCTCCATGGCCTGCTCTGAACACTCTCCAACATGTCCATGTCCTTGCTGTGCTGGGGACACGCGGGCTGAGGGGTGACTGGGTAAGCACAGTGGGGACAAGGCTGAGCCGTGGATTTGGGATCCTGGCTGCTCCCAGCTGGCTGTGTCTGTGTGCAGGGCAGATGTCTGGGAGTCCATCCCTGCCCCCCTCTCCAGTATCACCCCGTGCTCTGCCACCCAACACCACCGTGACAAACACAGCACAAGGGCCCAGCTGGACGGGGCTGGAATCGTGTGCTTCAGCAGCTCTTTTTGGATTAAGCTGTTACAGTCTGGGCTGCTCGTCTGTGCCAGCTCTCCCTAATGATTTTCAAAGCAATAAACCCTTTTTCTGCCTGGGGGAGTCGGGTCCATCCACCTTTAGCAGCAGCAGCAGCAGAGCTGGCAGGATGATCCAGAATGACTCTGCTCTGCTGCTCTCCCCAGGCAAAGAGCCCAACCTCAGGCACATCAGTGTGGGGTTTGCTGCTGACCTGGGGGAATGCCAGGGTTGTGCCCCGTCCCTCAGCTCCTACAGGGGCTCTGTTTCACCCAAAACACGATTCTGCCCGGGGGGGAAACGTGGCCTTTCCCCTCCCACGTCACAAGTGGTGGAGGGTTGTGGTGGGGGATTGGGGGGGCTGTGAGCCCCACACACCTGCACCCCAGGCAGGGTCAGGGCACAGCAGGGGCAGTGCCAGGGCAGGGTGACCGGGGCTCGTCAAGGAGCTAATTAATGGCTGTGCTGCCGTGTGGGAGCCCAGGGCCTCTCCTCCCTGTGGGACCAGGGCAGGGTGAGCAGGCTCTGACATCAGCCCTTCCTCCCTGATTAGCTCTCCTTCAGCCTGCACTAATGAGCCTGAACTCTGAACCCCCTGGAGATCCAGGGCTGATCCAGGGGGGATCTGCCTGGGAATGAGGGCCGGGTTATCTGCAGGACTGAGGCGTTTTTCTTCCTCGCTGTCTTTATTTGTGGTCAGGAGCAGAACACAGCCCAGCTGGAGGAGCAGGAAAAAGTGGCCAGGCTGATTAATTGGCCACTGGCAAACCTGTTCCAGCCTCCACCAGGAACCAGCAGATAGCCCCCAGCAACCCTTTTGGCACCCAGCACTCCCCCAGAAGGGCTTTGAGATGTTCCAGAAGAAGATGATAAGTCCAGGTTTGGTGCTGACCTGCTCAGGGGATACATAATCCTTTTTGGAGGGGGGGGGGGGATGGATCTGGGCACCCTCCAACACAGCACGTGATGCTTCTGCAGCTCCTTGGTGAGGCCACCCCCACCCTGAGCCGTGGGCTACCTAATCCATGGGGGTGGCAACGAGAGGGGGAGAGGGAACTGTGGGCTGAGTTAAGGTGCTTTGCCACCCTGGTACTGACAGAGATGCTCTGGTTCCCAAAAGGAACCTGGTCCTTCCAAATCCCTGTGGAATTTTCCTAGACGCTGATTTTCATGAGCGTTCCTGTTTTCAAAGGGGTTCATTTACAAACAGCTCCAAAAGCTGGGTTTATGTGATAAATAAGATGCAGCTCAGCGGTGAGCCTGCTCTCCTCCTCCTTCCAGGAGTGGAGACTGTCCCCCAGCTCCCACCAACTGATTCAGACATTCCCGCTGCAGAGGAATGAGGAGCCGCGCCTGTTGCCCTTGGAGCTGCAAGCTGCAGCCACCGGTCGGTCGGAAGCAGCAGGGAATTCCTGAGGTGTGCTGCGGATTCTCCCCCACTGGAAGAGTTTAACCCCAGGAGCTTTCCCCCAGGCTCTGCTCCGGCTCACAGGGGGCTGGTGAGCCTGGTGTGGAAAGGTATGTCCTGTGCTCCGCGTGGAGTCAGACGTGATGATCACAGCGGCTCTGGCTGGCCGGGAATCACATCCCACGTGGCTCTTCCTCCTCTTTCATGTCGGAATATTCTCAAGGAAAGCTCGGGGCGGAGGTGAAATGGCAGATCAACACCGAGGGAACAGGCTGAGGCTGCAGGGAAGGGCTCAGGGGGGGAATCAAAGGGAAGATGTCTTTGTTACCAACCCAGCTGCAACTTCCTGCTCTGGCTACAAAATACCCTGGGAGGTGGCTCGTCAGAGCCTTGGCCTGGCCTTGCTTCCCCATAATAAGAGAATAATGAAATTGTGGGGCAAGGGGAAGGTGGAATTCCCAGAAATTATCATCCTGAGGTAAGCACAAAGAGAGTGTCTGTCTTCCACCCCTCGGATCCCTATAAATAGACACAGATTGGCAGGGAAGGAGAGGGCTTTCCTCCACTGAGCACAAGCATTCTGATGGAGTGGCACTCCTGTCAGTCCTTTGAATGCTGAAGGAGTGAGCTGGACTCCATCCAGGGTCAAAGGGATGGTTTCCATCAGGGCTGTATTCTCCACAGTTCTCCTTTTTGCTCCCTCAGCCTCGAGCCCTTAAAACACCCCCGAGCTCTTTGTCCCCTTGGGGTTTTTGACGTACCTGACCTGCACCTTGTGGCTCAGGCCAGAATGGGATATTTTCCTAACTGAGCAATCAAATTAAATCTGTAACCATAATGTGCATTTCACACACACACACACACAAAATATCCCTTTATTCAGGGTGAAAAAAGGAAGAAGAGGACCCAGCCCTTATGGATGGGCTGGTGGGAACACACAGTGTTTTGACAGGCAGCTCAGTGGTCAGAGCTAATATGTTCTACAAGCAGAGAAGTTGTTTGGGGAGAACAATGGTGACATTTCAGTATAAGCCACTGTTTTCCAGCAAAACACTGACATTCTGGGAGGGAAATGCCTTATCTTTCAAAAGCTGGATTGTTCAGGTGCAGTGAGAGCAGCGCAAGGCATGAAGCAGATTATTTACATCGGACTTGCTTTGTTGGTGGAGGTACAAGGCTTTGGTATTTGGCCTTTCAAAAGCACTGTCTGTGGCAGGGTGGGTGTGAAATGAGGAATAGGGTGGGGGGAGGCAGAGAGAGGTGCTTCACCTGGATGAGGAAGCTGGATTCCATAGGCTGGAGAAAGCTGGATTCCATGGGTGCCCAAGGTCTAATCCTATTCAATCTTCTAATTAATGATCAGGATACCCTAACCACGTGCATGCTCACTAAATTAGGAGGTGACCCTCGTGCTGGGGGCAGGTTGGAATTCCAAGTGCTCCCAACAAAGCTGAGTGAGATTACTGAGAAGCAAGTGTGAGGTGCTGCAGGAATAATCCACGGGCAATTGGAAAGGATGGAAAATAACCTGGCAGGCAGGGGGGCTTCAGCAAACAGCCTGAAGCTTATCGCAGTTGAGCACAAGTTGAGCATGAACGAACTCCCTGGTGGAGGAATGAAGTCTGGCCTCAGGAAGAGAGACCTGGAAAAGCAGATGAGAGCAACCTCCAAACCCCTGCTGCACAGAAAGCGAGGGAAGATCAGTGCTCCACACACACAGCGGAGAAGGGAGGGCTTGGATTTCAGTAAGAGAGATTCAGGCTGAATTTTGCTGAAAGCTGCAAAAGGTGAGGACAGCAGAGCACTGTTACAGACCTCCAGCAGTGGAAGTCTGCTTGCAGAGCAGGAGAGAAGCTGATCCTGCCTTTGGGCAGAAGGGACAATTCAGCCCTTCCTTGCTCCCAGGGCTGATGCTGTGGCAGCACAACCCCTCACCCTCCACCTCCCCATCAGTCGCTTTGCTTTCAGGACACCGATGAGCTGCACCCTAAAGGGCTGAGCAGAAACCTCAGCTCCTTCCTCTGGCTTGGAAACAGTTTCTCCTGGCCAGCAGGTATCTGGTAATTACCTTCCACTTGGCTCGTTCTGATTGAGTTTCCCAGTGAAAAGGAATCTGTTGAAGGAGTCAGAGCCGGGTGAGCAGGGCACAGCTAACATCTCAGTTTGCTCGTGTGCCAATCTGGATGCTCTTCTCCCAAATCCTCTTAACCTCTGGGTTGGGTTTTTTTTTTTTCCACCACCTGAGGTTGTATCAAACATTTCGAGCACAGACAAAACCAGACAGAGACGAGAACTTCCCCTCCAGCCGCTGAGCTCCGGAGCTGCTCAGACATTTATGAATAGACTAAACGCTGAAAATTTGATCTAAAAGTGTCTGCTGCTGCTCTGTTTCTTGCCCCACCTATTGTCTAGCTGGGCATTGTAATTTTAGGCCTCTCTCTCTGGTCCTTTCAGAGGCTGTGACCAGGTAATCGGGGCTGTCATCGCAGCACAACCTGGCGCTCGGGGCAGAAATCTCCCCACTGCTCTTTTTTCATTTCCTGGCTCGGCATCAGGGGAAGAGATTATGTGATCTGATAGGTAAAATTATCCCATCAGAGGTGAATGTCCTCATAAAAGGCTTTTGCAGGCCGGGTTGTGTGATATCCCTGAGAAGGGGACATTCATTCGGGGCCCTTTATTGAAGGGAGTGCTCAGCCCCTCCAGAAACCCAACGGGACAAAAGGTGATTCGAGCTGGAGGGCACACTCACACACACACACACAGGTCAGGGATGCAAAACTGTTGCGTTTCCCTGACAGGAGGGAGCGGAAAAATTTAAGGAAAACCAACAAAATGTTGGGTATTTGGCTCAAAGCTGGCATTTTCCCCAGCTGGGTAAAGTTTGGGGTGATGAGCATTGCTCTGCCTGGAAAAAAAAAAAAAAAAGGGAAAATGATCTAGAAATCCTAATTGTGGTTTTGGGGAAACTTGATCAGGTTCAATAACTCTGCAGAAAGGAAAATGGGAATTTTTCTGGGTGGCTTTCTCCGAGACCTCTGCCTGGTTCCTGGGAAATCTGAGCATGGGAGGCTGCAGCAACTGGAGGGAAAAAAAATGAGGATGTGTCCCTCTGTCAGCTTGGGGGATTTTAGGGAAGGAGGAGGGCAAAGGGGAGCAGCAGCTTGCTGTTTGTTCTTCAAACCACGCAGCAAGGGTTGGGATTCATTCCTGCTTCTTGGGGGAGATGGAGGTGAGCACGTCACACATGGGAAAAGTGTGTTTTCAATTAAAAGAAGAAAAAGCTCCAAAACACACAGTGGGTTAAACATTACAGTAAAAAAAGCATTTAAGCTGCTCTTCCATTGCAAAGTAACCAACAGTTTATGTGTGTGATTGCAGGCAGGTGGTTCCTGTTCCCATTAAAAATGAGTAATTCAAGCTCTCGGAGGATTTCTTCAGAGACAATCTGGACAGACCTGGAAGTCCAATATGCCTTTTAAACCATAAGTGTTTCCCCTCCACATCCCACAACTCTCCTTTCCAAGTGTTTCTAAGGAGCTCTTGGCCAGCGGATCGGGATCATCTCCCTGTGTTCAGGGAGGGGAAAACCTGTTACCATAAATTAAGAGATTCCCCCACTCCCTGCAGCCTTCAGGGAAGTCCAAACCGGAGCTCCTCGTGGTGGGGGGAGAGCGGAAGAGTCAGTTCTGACCACTTTTTTTTCCCAGTTTTCTGGCCTTTTCATCCCCAGGGCTCTGCTCCTGATGGGATGGCATCTCCACACCCCCTCCAGCCTCCCTGGGATCCAGCAGCACAGCTCATGCCTCCAAATTCCTGAGGGATGGGTGGGCAGGGAAGCCGGTGCTGGAGCCGCCCTCCTGGGTGTTGGACTCACCTTGTCCTCCTCACTTTCAGCCACCCTGCCCACACTTAAAAGGAGAGAAAAACAAGGATTTTTATGACGATTTCCTTTTTTTAAAATTATTTTGTTCAGCTGCATTTTTTGACACACACCACCCACCCCCAAGAAATGACTTTCACAGCTGGTTTCCCTTGATGCCTGGATGGGCTCAGACCCTCCCTGTGCTGCAGGATGCCCAGGACCAGCCTGGCAGAGGGTTCCCACTCAGGGTGAGGTGTGTGGGGACATTCCTCAGGTGCCCTCTGTTGTCGTTTCTCTGCTCCAGAAGCACCTGCTCCCCTCTGAAGGTCCCCACTGGAGCTGTGCTGACATTCCCGTCCCCACAGCTCCAGCCCCATCTCCCCGTTGCCCAGAGGGGAGATAAAACCCCCTGTCAATATTTTCCAAGAAGGCCCGAGGGCTGCACTGCAGTTTAACTTGATCCCCCCTGGGAATGAAGGAGCACCACATGCAGAGATCTTTTACTTTAACCGTTGCGATGTTTAATCTTGCCCAGTCAGCAGTTTTTGAACAGATTCCAGGAAAGCTTTTAAGCCTGATAAAGCCGGGGCTTTTGCATTTTCAAGTGATACTTTAGCTACAAATGACATGCTCTACTTGTCATTTGGCTTTAAAGGGAGGTAATTAAAATCTTCCTAAGAGCGCGGTTGCACCGGGGAAAGGGATAACGTAAACTGAAATAAAAAGGGAGAGACGAGCCCACAAAAATGCAATTTAGCAGATGAGAAATGTAAAGGAAAACTGGTAAAAGATAAAAGTATCAAATGCACAATAGCTGTTTGCCCAAGGAGGACTAATGATAGGGGAGGTGCTGAGACTTACACAGCAAAAACATGGGCAAGGCCAGGGAATTTCCAGCATATTATTTGCAGATTTTAGGGCCACTGGAAGCCACAAGACAGACTTGCAAATGTTGATCGGAGCCCTGGCTGTGAAAGGCAGACCCTGTTCTGCAAGGTGTGAAGAGGAGGTGAAAGAGAAATCCAGCTGTCATCCCTCACCCAAAGCTGGGGGGGGGGGGGGGGGGGGGGGGGGGGGGGGGGAGGCAAGTGGAGCTTTACAACAAGAGTTTTGGGGAAAAATGTGTCAGATTGGGTTCAAATGCATCGCCTCTTTTGGGTTTTGGAAGGGGAAGGTGAAGCTAGTCCCCAAATGATTGGTGAGGAATCCATGCAAGGATAATCCCCGGAAGGAGGAAAGGGTGGAGGTCTCCAAGGGGCTCCCAACATCTGTGTTGTTCCTTTTCCAGAGGAAAGTGCAGCCTTTCCCAAGGGTGGCAGGAGCAGGGGGAGCCTCCCCAGCCCCCCAGAGACACAGGGCAGGGCCCAGCCCCTTTCACCCCAAAAGGACCACGGCAGGAACATCTTCCCTTCTCCCTCCAGAAAGCCTCACACTGTCATGCCATGGTTAGTTTTGACCCATGGAGAGGAAAAGGAGCATGGCTGAGGTGCATCATTCCCAAAGAACCTCCACTCCCAGACAGCTGGAACAGTTCAGAGACGGTGCAGCGTAAAAATGGGGAAATGAAATTTTCTCCTAGGATAACACGGAGCCTGCATCATTCAGCAGCCATCCAGAGGGGCCTGGGAGGAGCTCAGCAAAAACAGACACAATCCATCTCTCTGGGATCAAATGCAAAATAAGAATCCCTCTTTTTTTCTTTTTTTTTTCCTGGGGTCATGCTCCGATACCAGACCGGCCCGAGCAGCTGGTGCTTGGAAACCTGGAACACGGCAGATTCCCCCGGGGCCACGGATTTCTTAGCAGCATTTGCTGATACAAAATCAGCAATCTAGCTGCATGCAGTGGTTTCCCTTTGTCAGTGATTATTAATCCCCGATTCCCATGTCTCTGGGACAAAGCCTCCCCCCAGACAGGCACGAATTCCAGCGGGGATGAGCAGCAAGCTGCGTCCTGGGGTGGAAGAGCGGGAGAGAGATGATTGCACGAGTCCACCTTCTTGTCCTTCCTTTCTGTAAGTCAACACGAGCCCAGTAAGAGACAAACTGTCTGCCAAGAGCCCCTGGAAGGACTTTGCTTCTCCCCACAAACAGCAGGATGGGAACACTCGGTGTGCAAGGAGGGAGTGGAGGCGCCGGGGGCAAAGCAGCTTGAGATGCTTGGGATGGAGGAAAATGACTTTACAGTCAACCCTAAACATCTGTGTGTGTGTCCACAGAGGTGCTGACATCCACAGGAGGGCCTGGATCCGGTGGGAATCAGAAAATCATGGAATGGCTCGTGTTGGAAGGGACTTTAGGGATTGTTTTGTTCCAACCACCTCACCGTGGGCAGGGATGCCATCCACTGGACCAGGTTGCTCAGGGCTCAATCCAACCTGGCCTTGGACACTTCCAGGGATGAGGCAGCAGTGTTTCTCTGTGCTTTGGGACAAGGCAGAGGCCCCAGAGGACCTTCTGTTGCTCACAGGAGGTGACAGACAGGACTGTGCCCGATTTCCAGGCTCTTTTGCCCTCCGTGACCTCAGGAATGCAGGTCAGCTCAATCCATGGCCCAGGAATGGCCCCAGGGATGGCCCAGGGATGGATCTGCCTCCTGAGCGTGGAGACAACCTCTTGGGGTGGCACAGCACCATCAAAGGCCCTTGGAGCTGGTTTTCCTCTTTCTCTGCCCAACACCCACCTCCAGCTCCAGACTTACATCTGACACGAATTCCTCCTGGACTTCGAAATATTCGGAGCACTTGAAAGCTTCCCTATCCCAGCAGACTCCTTCTGGCACCTTGAAAGCTTTGCTGACGAGCCCCAGCAACAGGTGGAAGATGAAGAAACCCCAAAGCCAGGAGCCAACAAGCCTCAGAGACCCGAGGAAGGGCAGGAAGAGCTGCAGGGGAACGGAAGATGCTGCCGTGGCTTTTTGCTGATACGGACAAATGTGATCCTGACTTTTAACTTTAATGACCTGTCATTATGTGAGGGGGGGGGGGAAAGGGGGAGGGATCTAATTTTTTGTAATGATTTTAATCCCCACCCTGTGGTCTTGTTTTGTGCTGCTGCCCCCCCTCCTTTGGCACCCCGATATCTCAGGTTTGGGGTTTCTCCTGTCCCAGTGGAGCATCATCAAATCATCTTGGAAAGCCAAAAAATCCTGCTGCAGACTGAAGCGCTAAATGAGAGCTCCATTTATTTTATTTTTTGGTTTTATGTGGCTTTGAAAGGGTGGAACTGCAGCTACAGGTGAGCCTTTGTCATTTAAATATAACTGAGCCCTTAAACAAACCATGGGTTTGCAAAGTGTGAGCCGGTGGCACTGGGAGAGGCTGGGAACACAGGGATGGGCTGGATTTCCTTGTGTGAGGAAAACTGACCGTGGAAGGGCTCTTTACTCTGTTAAAGTTAACGAGACTAATTCCCTTCCTGGAGTGCCTTGCAGGGGTCAGAGATGCAGGATGAGACCCTCGTTGCTGCAGGAGTTTCAGTCCCCACGTTGCATATTCAATGGGATCTATCAGCAGCTAATTGCCCCATCAATATGAATGATATTTCCATAAAAAGCAGATTATTACACAGAGCTTATTAACATTTAGCAGCCGTGCTTTCCACGCGTCGTTCAGAGTGCTCTGAGTGGGGAAACGTTTGTGTTCCTGCTTTTAGAGGCTGAGAAAGTGAAGAAGAGGAGGATGGATCCAAGGGCAAGGCTGGTGAGAATCCAGGGGAGAGGCCAAGGATGTGCCCGTGGGGTCTGAGTCTCCAGGAGTGGATTCCTGTGGAGCCCAAACCCAAACCTGCTCTCCAGACCGAGCTGAAGGAGGAATTCTGGGTTCTGCTCCAGCCTCCCCACTGGACCTGCAGCATCTGGAGGAAAACTTGTTTTCTTTTCCTTTCTTTTTTTTTAGTGGAAAATGCAAATTCCAGGCCAGTGAAACGAGTAGTAAATTTCTGACCACTTTGCCCAGTGATGAATCCTGGAAAAAGCAAAGAGATAACTCTGAAAAAGCATGGCAAGGGCTTGTTTTGACATTTTTTTTTTTTTTTTGAATGCACCATTTCAATCCCTGTTTCAAGCTTTCCCTTAATTGCATAAGTGGTTCCAAGGCATTTTCAAGAAAATCTGTGAGAGGGATGGTTTCAATTTGATTGAAATGTAACATTTTATACGACCCATTCTCCTTTTCTCTCAGTGTGTGATTTGCCAAAAGTTTAAAAAAAAAAAAAAAAACCAACAAAAACGCCTGGTTTGGATCCAGCCTAAATGATTTTCCCTTAGTTTTTCAAACTGCCACTAAGTCCCTAAACCCCCTTCTTCTTCTTCTTCTTCTTCTTCTTCTTCTTCTTCTTCTTCTTCTTCTTCTTCTTCTTCTTCTTCTCAAGCCCTTTAGATCCCTTCAGTGCCCTCCTGCATTGCTTTCCTACCCAAAAATGTGATTAATAATTTCCCATCTAATGGAAGGGTTGGGATAATCAACTGGAGGACCTTCAGGTCGCTGGGAGATGCTCAGCTGGAAGCATCCAAGAAAGCCTTAGCGCTTCTGACCACCTCTGGGAGAGGTGGAGGCAGGGGCAGGGATGGTCCCAGGGGCTGACCATCATTCAGGGATGCCGTGGGTGTTTCTGGTGGCTCCTCCTGTGCTGTTTTGACGGCTCAGCGAGCCGAGCTTTTTTGATTTGAGGCTGAGCTTTTATTGCCACGAGTTTGGGGAGGCCCCGCGGGCGGGCAGAGCTCGGGTGGGGAGTGTTAATCTGCAGCCTTTGACATGCGCCCGCTGGGGTTGGGAGCGCAGAGAATTGCCGAGTCAAGACCTATTGTTTGGGCTCCTTCCCCGCCACTTGTGCAGCCTCCGGAGTGTTTTTCCAGCGGAGTGTTTGTATCTGGCCTTTTGCTGCTTTACTTGAGTCCTTGAACCTACTAAATTAAATCAAAGGGAAAAGGGGATAGTTATCTTTGGGGGCTCCATAGAAACAGCACAGCTCCTCTGGGACAAAGATCACATAGTTTGGGGGATTAGGCTGGAAGGAGTTTAAAAGAAACTCTGTGAGAAGGAGGAGGGACCAGAGATGACAAACTGCCCCCTCCATCCCCCAACCTTCCCACTCCATTCTGCGGATCCAAGTGTTTTTTACAATTTCCAGTAAGCTTTGGGCTCAGACAGATCCAAGTTACTGTTCCATGTGCTCCTGGAAGGGGAGGCTGGATGAGTGCCCTCGACTGCAGGGCAGGTCTGAGGGCCTGGGGACAACTTGGGGAGGGTATGGAGTTCGTTCTGGTCAACAATCCAAAGCTGTGTCCAGACAGATCCACTCAGCACTGAAACCTTGGGGAGGTGTTACAAATACAGAGGGCAGGGTTAGGTGGGATATTGGGAAGGAATCCTTCCCTGTGAGGGTGGGGAGGCCCTGGCACAGGTTGCCCAGAGAAGCTGTGGCTGCCCCATCCCCAGATGTTTTCAAGTGTCCATGGAGGAAGAAATGGCAGAGGAAAGATCTGGAGGACCCTGAGGTTCCTAAATAATCACCAGCCCAAGCAGGACAACAAAGGACATGGGAGGTTCAAGCTGAACATCCCAGCTCAGGGTTGGATCCTACTAATAAGGAAATTTTCTGGAACGTTGCTTTGTGGAAAATTAGAAGGTTTCCCTCTCCAGGTCTCTTGCTCTGGGACCTTTAATCACCATTAGACTCACGAGGGAAAAAGAAGCAGCAAACATTCCTTACCCTTTTCATTGCTGGCCACTTAGTCAACAGTTAATATTTTTGGAAGCCTGGATGCACTGATTGCTATAATTGAGTGACCTCCAGAAAGAGAGGAGCCGTGTCTTGCTTTCAGTCCAAACTGCTGGCCAACTGCAAGCAAAACCCAGCGAGGAAAAGACTAAAAAGAGCTAAAAAAAAAGTGCTGTGTGTGTAATTTATCCGAATGCCACTGCACGCTTGGGAAGGGCAGAGGGAAACCAACATTCCTGTCTCCAGTGAGCATTCCACAGAAATTCATTGAGGAAAGAAAAAGAAAAAAAAAATAAAATAACCAACCAGCCAGCACACAGAACACTTCAGGCAGCTTCAAAATGCTGAGATCTGCTCTGGAGAGGCAGCCTTTGCCACCTTAGTCCCCCAGCCACTCCTCCACCTCATTGCTGGGAGGTGTTAAGCAGCTTAGTCCTTCCTGACCCAGATTCCTTTGGGAAGGTCTCTCTGGGCTGCAGAAATGCTGGAATGGGATCTCTCCCAGGAGGAGAGGGGTGTCTGGACTCCAGGGTTAGGATCAGATACGGAGGTGGGCATCAAAGTTGTCCAGTCCAACCCCCCCTGCTCAGGATGGTGTCCAGATGGCTTTTGGATGTCCCCAGGGAAGGAGACTCCACAAGCTCTCTGGGCAACCCCAAAAGTCCAGACAGGCTGGAGGCCAAGGAACCAGAGCTGTTTCCATACAGAGGGTGGAGGCAGGTCCAGGCTCCCAGGTGGGCTGGGGACAAGGACTGGGCTGGGCTGGAGCTGGTGCCTCTGCAGGAGCAGCACATCCCACACCCTGTGAAAGCTGCTGGGATATCAGCCTGACTTCTTGTATTAAAGCTGGTGGGACCCCACCGTGAAATGTCTCAACCTCTTGACCGAGCACAAACCCAGAGCAGTCGTTCTGTGTCAACAGATGTCACCTGTGTGAGCAGCACAGGTGACCCAGGGGGTGTTGCCCAGGTCCTGTTCCCCTTCCCAAGGGAAACAGCATCACTGAAGCACCACAGCAGGTCCCTGCAGCTGCCTTGTTCTCCTGGTGTCTCACCACGACTTGCACCAGGAAATCTCTCAAATCCTTTATGAAATCAGCTCCAGGTCAGCAGGTGACTCACTCACAGAGACTTCAAAGGGAATTCAGTTCCTGAGAACTCTTTTTTTTTTTTTCTTTTCTTAATAAAGGTACTTTCCTTTTCTATTTATTAATTACCCACCAGAACTATTGTTGTATCCTGTCTAATGAGTTTCCTTCTGTTCTCCTTCTTGTTTGCTCTGCTATGAAAAACTAATTTAAAGAGAAGACTTCAACCAGATCATGTTATGGTGTCACAAAGGAAGGGAAGGTTGGAAACCAAGTGTCCCAGGTACAGCAGGGTGAAATCCCAGCCCCAGCTGGAGCAAGGACATGGAATTCAACAGGGAGCTCATGGAGCCTGTGCCTGGATCTCCAGAAACCTGCCTTGGCCAAAAGGATGTTATTTACCTTTTTCAAGTTTACTTAACTTGGGCAGTGAAACTTGTCCGGTCGCTTGGAGCCATTTTCACTTCCTTGTTCTGGTTTTCAGAGGATGTGGGAAATTTGAAGGAATTGTTCTGCAAAGGAAAGCTAACATCCCATAGTAACCTTTTCTTTTCTTTTTCTTTTTTTTTTTTTTCCCCAGAAAAACAGAGAGAAATAACACTAAATTTGGGATTCTAGGTACTCGATAGCAGAGAGAAATCGCAACATTCACTGAAAGGACCATCAATTTTGAGGGATTATTTTCACTACTGCAAAATCCCATCCTGTTTCACGCTCTCCAGAGATGTTCCTGATAAAGGGGAACCTGACAAGCTGTTGGGTCTCCATACTACAAGGATACACAGCTGACAAACCAGGGGGGAATTTACCACCAGGTTTTGGTTATTATTTCAAACTGTGTCTCTTAGGAATCTTTCTTCCTCTTTTCCTTCTATTTTTTTCCCTTCTTCTCCTTCTGTTTTTTTTTTTTTCATCTTCTTTCCATTTTTTTTTTTTTAGGAAATGTGTAGGAAGATGTTTCCACATGCCAAGTGATGAGTCCTTCTTCCAGCCTCCCTTCCCACCAGACAACTGCTTGGACACGGTGCCCTGCTCGGGCAGATTTCTATGACTCAGTCCCTCTTGGGGGTTTGTTAAAAAGTGGATCTGGCTCCTTCCAAGCCAAACACGTTTTTTTAAAAGCTGAATCTCTGGCCTGATTCCCAGATACCAGGTAGAAGGCTCTATTTGGAGATAAAGCAGGACCCTCTGCCCTTGTTTTCAATCTCTACCTTGCAGAGGTACTTAGAATAAGAATGTCAGTGTTAAGGGACATCAGCAAAAGTTTTGGGGATGCACTTTCAGCTGCAAGATGATGCACAGACACTGTCTGGTTCCTGCAGCTCAGTTTGGAGTCAGATGAGGTCCTGGGAGAGAAATCACAGAATCCCAGGACATGCTGGGTTAGAAGGGACCCACTGGGATCATCCAGTCCAACCCTCAGCCCTGCACAGGCCCAGCCCCAAGAGTCACCCCCTGTGCCCCAGAGCATCATCCAAACCCTCCTGCAGCTCTGGCAGCCTTGGGGCTGTGCCCACTGCCCTGGGGAGCCTGTTCAGTGCCAACCACCCTCTGGGGGAAGAAGCTTTCCCTGAGATCCACCCTGAGCCTGCCCTGACACAGCTCCAGCCATTCCCTGGGGGCTGTCCCTGCTCCCCCCAGAGCAGAGCTCAGTCCTGCCCCTCCTCTGCCCCTGCCCAGGCAGTTGGAACTGCAGGAAGGTCTCCCCTCAGTCTCCTCTGCTCCAAGTGCCCTCAGTGTCCTCACACACCTTCAAATCAAGGCCCTTCCCCACCTTCGTCACCCTCCCCAGTGTCTTTCCCACCCTGTAGGTTTGTTTGGTAGGATCTCCAGCGGGGTCTGCAGGAGAAGACACCACAGCAGACAGGGGGGAAACCACAGCCCCATCACCTCCTGGGCCACCCGCCTTCCCAGAGCCCGCTCTGCCTTCCCCGCTTCCCTGGCACAACCAGGCCCGCTGTGGGATCAGCGGGGAAACCGAAACCCCACAGCTGGCGGGGCCACCTGCCCCCGCAGCCCCACCACCCCTCAGCCCTCCCCGGGGCCGGCATCCAGTTGTGTTGGGGCCGGGCGGGCTGGCAGGGGGCCGAGCGCGGGGTCAGCGGGGCGGCCGAGGGGGCTGCGGGATTACCGGGGTGGAGGGGGGGGGACACGGCACCGGGGCAGCAACTGCTGAGCCCCTTCCCCTTCCTGGGGAAGCTGCCAGCCCGGGCTGTCTCACAGCCAGCCCCTGTGTGTCGGATCAGCACAGCTGTAGCTGCGCCGCTGCTAATCCGTCTGCACGACACGCCGCGCGCCAGCTGCCCCGGACAGGGGCCGGGATGGGGCCATGGGATGGGGCTCATGGGATGGGGCCCATGGCATGGCCTAGAGACCCCCCTGCATCCTCAGAACTGCGAGAGGAACTCCACGGAGGTATCTGGGGCCCTGGCCTCCAGCTCTGCTCGTTCCTGCTCCTCCTGACCCCTCCCGGGGTTCATCCCTGGCACGGTGCCTTGCACGGAGCAGTGGCAATGGGTCCATAAATCCTCTGCTCTCCTGCTGGGTCTGTGTTTGCCATGCTGGAGGTAGTGATGCTCCATCATCCTCATCGTCAGCCCTGGCTGTGTCCCTCTAGTCCAGAGCACAGAATCCCAGGACACGCTGAGTTGGAAGGGACCCACAGGGATCATCAACTCACACTCCTGGCCCTGCGTGGGTCCATCATCAAGAGTCACCCCCTGTGCCCCAGAGGATCAACCAAACCCTCCTGCAGCTCTGGCAGCCTTGGGGCTGTGCCCACTGCCCTGGGGAGCCTGTTCAGTGCCAACCACCCTCTGGGGGAAGAACCTTTCCCTGAGATCCACTCTGAGCCTGCCCTGACACAGCTCCAGCCATTCCCTGGGGGCTGTCCCTGCTCCCCCCAGAGCAGAGCTCAGTCCTGCCCCTCCTGAGGAAGTTGTACCTGTAGTGAGGTCTCCCCTCAAGCAGCTCCAAGAGCTTCAGCCTCAAAACCACCATCGCTCTTCCCAAAGCGCTTCGAGATCTTCTAAATACGCAGTGCAAGACACATTTCTCCCCCCACCCCCTCCCACTTCTGGGGTAATTAGTCCCTGTGAGTTAATTCCCGGCCGGTGGGACCGGCAGATGGATCCCAGATCCGTCGCCCCCACCGGATGAGGATCCTGCTGCAGCGCCGTGCTCTCGGCTCCGGAACACGCAGCGTGTTCGCCTCTGATTAGGGCTGCTTTTGCTTTCCAGCTTTCTGTCACCACACTATTGTTTTATAACTCGATACCTAATTTATTTCAGTGACAACAAATAATTTGGCATGTGCTCCCCATCCCTGTTCTGGCAGAACGTTGCTCTGAGATTGATAAAGCTGTTAAGCTGGGGAGGGGGCGGGTGTTGTTTTGTGTTGTTGGTTTGGGGTTGGTTTTGTTTTTAGTTTTTTTTTTTGGGTAGGAACTTGAAGACATCAAGGAAATCTTTGCAAAAGTACCATTGACACCCCCGCCTTCCCTTCAGAGCTGTCAGTCAAGGGAGAGGCTGCCATGCCAGAAATGTGTGGTGACAGAGGGGTGGGGAACACCCNCTGGCAGCCTTGGGGCTGTGCCCACTGCCCTGGGGAGCCTGTTCAGTGCCAACCACCCTCTGGGGGAAGAACCTTTCCCTGAGATCCACCCTGAGCCTGCCCTGACACAGCTCCAGCCATTCCCTGGGGGCTGTCCCTGCTCCCCCCAGAGCAGAGCTCAGTCCTGCCCCTCCTCTGCCCCTGCCCAGGTAGTTGGAACTGCAGGAAGGTCTCCCCTCAGTCTCCCCTTCCCCAGCTGAACACCCCAAGTGCCCTCAGTGTCCTCACACGCCTTCAAATCCAGGCCCTTCCCCACCTTCGTCACCCTCCCCAGTGTCTTTCCCACCCTGTAGGCTTGTTTGGTAGGATCTCCAGTGGGGTCTGCAGGAGAAGACACCACAGCAGACAGGGGGGAAACCACAGCCCCATCACCTCCTGGGCCACCCGCCTTCCCAGAGCCCGCTCTGCCTTCCCCGCTTCCCTGGCACAACCAGGCCCGCTGTGGGATCAGCGGGGAAACCGAAACCCCACAGCTGGCGGGGCCACCTGCCCCCGCAGCCCCACCACCCCTCAGCCCTCCCCGGGGCCGCCATCCAGTTGTGTTGGGGCCGGGCGGGCTGGCAGGGGGCCGAGCGCGGGGTCAGCGGGGCGGCCGAGGGGGCTGCGGGATTACCGGGGTGGAGGGGGGGGGACACGGCACCGGGGCAGCAACTGCTGAGCCCCTTCCCCTTCCTGGGGAAGCTGCCAGCCCGGGCTGTCTCACAGCCAGCCCCTGTGTGTCGGATCAGCACAGCTGTAGCTGCGCCGCTGCTAATCCGTCTGCACGACACGCCGCGCGCCAGCTGCCCCGGACAGGGGCCGGGATGGGGCCATGGGATGGGGCTCATGGGATGGGGCTCATGGGATGGGGCCCATGGTATGGCCTAGAGACCCCCCTGCATCCTCAGAACTGCGAGAGGAACTCCACGGAGGTATCTGGGGCCCTGGCCTCCAGCTCTGCTCGTTCCTGCTCCTCCTGACCCCTCCCGGGGTTCATCCCTGGCACGGCGCCTCGCACGGAGCAGTGGCAATGGGTCCATAAATCCGCTGCTCTCCTGCTGGGTCTGTGTTTGCCATGCTGGAGGTAGTGATGCTTCATCATCCTCATCATCAGCCCTGGCTCTGTCCCTCTAGTCCAGAGCACAGAATCCCAGGACACGCTGAGTTGGAAGGGACCCACAGGGATCATCAACTCACATTCCTGGCCCTGCGTGGGTCCATCATCAAGAGTCACCCCCTGTGCCCCAGAGGATCATCCAAACCCTCCTGCAGCTCTGGCAGCCTTGGGGCTGTGCCCACTGCCCTGGGGAGCCTGTTCAGTGCCAACCACCCTCTGGAGGAAGAACCTTTCCCTGAGATCCACCCTGAGCCTGCCCTGACACAGCTCCAGCCATTCCCTGGGGGCTGTCCCTGCTCCCCCCAGAGCAGAGCTCAGTCCTGCCCCTCCTGAGGAAGTTGTACCTGTAGTGAGGTCTCCCCTCAAGCAGCTCCAAGAGCTTCAGCCTCAAAACCACCATCGCTCTTCCCAAAGCGCTTCGAGATCTTCTAAAAACGCAGTGCAAGACACATTTCTCCCCCCACCCCCTCCCACTTCTGGGGTAATTAGTCCCTGTGAGTTAATTCCCGGCCGGCGGGACCGGCAGATGGATCCCAGATCCGTCGCCCCCACCGGATGAGGATCCTGCTGCAGCGCCGCGCTCTCGGCTCCGGAACACGCAGCGTGTTCGCCTCTGATTAGGGCTGCTTTTGCTTTCCAGCTTTCTGTCACCACACTATTGTTTTATAACTCGATACCTAATTTATTTCAGTGACAACAAATAATTTGGCATGTGCTCCCCATCCCTGTTCTGGCAGAACGCTGCTCTGAGATTGATAAAGCTGTTAAGCTGGGGAGGGGGCGGGTGTTGTTTTGTGTTGTTGGTTTGGGGTTGGTTTTGTTTTTAGTTTTTTTTTTTGGGTAGGAACTTGAAGACATCAAGGAAATCTTTGCAAAAGTACCATTGACACCCCCGCCTTCCCTTCAGAGCTGTCAGTCAAGGGAGAGGCTG
>NW_020956081.1:257323-266305 GCF_003031625.1 Empidonax traillii
ATTTATTTCAGTGACAACAAATAATTTGGCATGTGCTCCCCATCCCTGTTCTGGCAGAACGTTGCTCTGAGATTGATAAAGCTGTTAAGCTGGGGAGGGGGCGGGTGTTGTTTTGTGTTGTTGGTTTGGGGTTGGTTTTGTTTTTAGTTTTTTTTTTTGGGTAGGAACTTGAAGACATCAAGGAAATCTTTGCAAAAGTACCATTGACACCCCCGCCTTCCCTTCAGAGCTGTCAGTCAAGGGAGAGGCTGCCATGCCAGAAATGTGTGGTGACAGAGGGGTGGGGAACACCCTGAGCAGAGCCTGGCAGGGCTGGGAGCCACTGCATCCCTCTTCCCTTCCCAAAGCCAAGGCCCTGGCACAGGTTGCCCAGAGAAGCTGTGGCTGCCCCATCCTTGCAAGTGTCCAAGGCCGGGTTGGAGCAACCTGGGCTGGGAAAGGTGTCCCTGCCCATGGCAGGAGGTGGCATTGGATGATTTTTAACATCCCTTCCAGCCCAAACCACTCCACGATTTTATGAAGCAACTCCAGGGTTAAATCCAGCTCCCTACAGAAGACTGGCATCAATGCTGCAGGCAGCTGTATCCTTTGTGTTCTCCAAGGGTCAGAGCAGAGCCCTGCAGGGCACAGAAATGAGGTTTATAAGAGAACTTCTCTCCTTCCTACGTGAGCCACAGCTCTGACCTTTTCCTGCCTCACCTCCAGCCATACCAGTTTGTTCAGCCTGTAGATACACTGATGGTCTGCAGAGATTCCCCCCCACTTCTGGAAAAACACACTCCTCCTTTCTTCTGGGGTCCTGGGGAAAGCTCGAGCCTTATTTCGTGTTCCGATAAGTAAAAACAAAGAGCCAAAGTGGAGCAAAACCAGATGCACGAATTAAACAAACACAACCTCGACGGTCCCTGCACGTCCCCAACGTGGAGTTGGCTCTGATTTATCAAGGCACATTCAGCTTGGGAAGAATGAGGCCAAATATCTCCAAATCTCTGCTCTCAGGAGCCCACAACGGCCAGAGACCCCGAGTGGGACGCGCAGGTGGCACTGGCACCCAGCAGGAGGCAGTTCCCTCGCACAGAATCACACCTCTGTAGTGCTGCTTCTCTTCCTGACTCCAAAAATAAAGTGGCAAAGGAACGGGGAGGGACATGTTAGCGAGGGTGCAGAGCAGGCAGTGCTTCAAGTTTGAAAAGGCATCCCCAGGGGACACTTGAAGGGGATGGATGCTAAGGAAATGATGGATCACAGGCCAGTTCTAATAGTTCTGATTAAGCCAATCTCCTGCTGAGGCCAAAAAGAGTTCACTCCTCTGTCTTATTAAGTCTTCCAGTGTATAAGGGCTTGTTCCTCCCCTCTGTACCCACTGGGAAAAGCTCCAGAAATTCTGGGTTAGACCCCACCAGAGAAGTTTTAAGTTAGAAAAATCGTTCTGACTAGGAGGGGTTAAACACTGGGAAAAACCACCTGGGCTCAAAGTGGAGGCACCCCCCTGGAAGCTTCTGGAGACCCACTGGAGGCACCACTCGGGAGCTGCTGCTCCATCCTGGGGCAGGAGATGGATGGGGTGACCTCAGCAGGTCCCTCCCAGCCTTGTTCTCCATCATTCAGTGAGAACAGCACCCAGTTTGCCATGTGCTGTTGTTTCAGGGATCCCTCATCCAGCAGATGATCTGAGACTCTGCTGAGCCTGGTGCTGGGATGCCACCAGTGGACTCTGGTGTGTGGTTTCCTTCCCTGGAGTTAACCCTTCTTTAAATCCACATCAGAAGCCACTCAGGCCCTGCAGAGCCTTGGTCTGGAGCCCTAAACTGTGCTTTATTTTTAAGCCACTAATGCAAAGCTCAGGGGCTGCCATCTGAGTCTGGGATTTGTTGTGCAAGTGGAGCATCTGGCAAAGACCAAAAGACCACAACAAGCTGGAAAGGCCCTTTCTCCACTGGCAGTGCCCAAGGTAGGGGTGTTTTCTTTTTGTTACTGAGCAGTGTAAATCCATGGGATAAATTAAGCTGTGGCTGTTTCTGGTTCAGGCTGTCCCTGCCATTGCTGGCTGGAGAAACCTCGAGACTTCTTGGGCAATAAAAAGATTGACTGCCACCTCCAGCTCTTGCTGCATGAAATTGGTGGTTTCTGCTCACAACTGGGCTTTTTTCAGAGCTGGTTTTTTTTTTTCCCCTGACACAGCTGCTGCCAGGCCTGCTGTTAAGGCAGTAGTTCATATTTAAATGCACCCTGATAAGGGGGGAAGGCTCAGCTCACTGCATACATTTTGTGTTCGAATTTCAGCCATTCCTGAGCCTGCTCCCTCTCTCGCTCCTGCCATTCTCCTGCTTTATTCCCAGGCAGAGTTAATAATTGCAGTTTCATCTGGAAGGGAAGGCATCTGAGTGCAATAACGAGCCCTTGATGGAAGGAGAATATACCAGCAAGGCCCAGGTCATAAAAATACCATATTCCAACCCAGCTGTGTTTCCTGCAGTGTTCATCACCCCAGTCTGCTGGCTGAGCTGCTTCCTTTCTCTTTGAAGGAACAGGATGACCAGGCAACCCAAAAGAAATCAAGCCCTAAAGTGAATGCAAAAGGTTCTCCCAGGCACTTAGGAGGGTGTAAAATTAGAGGCCATGTCTAATTGCAGCGATTTTGCCTGTTCAGGCTCGGAGCAAATTGAGATGTTTTCAAGCTAAAGGTTCTCTGACCCTGATAAGGGGAGTCATAATTAGCTGGGGTCTTCCTCAATTAGCTCCAAACTTCACTTGACCTCGAGGTGGTTAATTAGGGGCTGTCACCCAGTCAGGTTCCTCCTGTAAAGTGGTTTTTAGCTGTGCCTGAGATGGCTGCAAAGCTCCAGCCCTGTTTCTGTGGTGTGGAGGCAGTTTGGGGATGAGCTGTGGGCCACAGGGATGCTGAGGATGCAGTTCCAAGGCTCCAGCTGACATGGACACCATCCTGGGCTCAGGGAAGCTGGTGCAGTCCCAAGGTTGGATGGATTTATAACCTTCCCTTCTGGCCCTATCCCTTTTTTATTTCTGGAGGGTGCAGAGGAAGGACCAAATGTGCCATCCATCCCTTCTTCCCTCTCGCCCTGCTCCGTGACCAGGAATTTCCACTCTGCTCCTCGGGCAAGGGGTGATTTGGAGTCCCCTGAACAACCATCAGGAAGGAAGACAAAATAACCATTTTAAATGAAAATAGTTACAAGTGGGGAGTCGCTGTGCTGGGACATAATTCCCCTCAGACTGCCTGTCTTGGAGCTGTTTGCCAGTTCCTCCAGCATGTAATCTTCCCATTTCCTACGGCCCAGCTCTTTTTTGCACACTTATAATTAGGTGTGTTTTTTCTCCCCTCTCTCCCTGACCTCAGGCTCCAGCCTTGCAGCTTCTGAAAGTGCCTCGTGTCTCATTAATTAGATTTTTTTTTTTTCCTAATGTTTCCCCTGTTGTGCACAGGGTGGGGGGGTGAGGAAGGTGATTACACAGAGTTTCGGAGGGAAATGTGTGATGTCTGCAGTGCCCTGGAGAACTTTGGGAAGGAGATGGGAGCCAAGAGAGTCGTTGCAAAGAGCTGGGAACAGGATGGGTCCAGTGGCACCAGGAGGAGGGGCTGCTTGGAGGGAATGCCGTGGGAATGGTGGGGTCTTGGAGCACATTTTCCCTGCACAGCTCAAGGCTTGACTTCCCCAAGAACAAACCCCGAGCAGAGGCGGTTTCCCCTTCGCTGCTTTGGGGATTTGACATGATTACATACATTAACTTGTGGCTTTTCCCTTCTAATTGCTGCTTACTTCCTCTAAATGTGTGTGTGTGGATAGACACACTCACATGCAGATAAATATATGTATAAATATATATATATATATATATATATACACCCAGCCATGCATGGATGTGCCTGTACATAGGGATATACATAGAAATATATATAATATTATTTGGTTTATCACACTTTAAAGCAGGTCCCATCCAACCCCAGCTACTGGGACTCTGAAAACATGCCCTGGGTGGTCTGGGGAATGGAACAATATTTATCTGCCTATTTCTTATCAATTTACTTCGGTATCTGAGCTCCAGTGGCCCCTGGGTCGTGGATAGTCACGACCCAACGTGGTCTCGTGGGTGCCTGGGTGGAGAGAAGGGATGAAAGCTCAAACAACCCTCATTTCCTGAGGAATTGATGCCCAAATTTCCCCTGGTTTTACAGGAGTGGGGGGTGAGATTCATGCCAGCTTACAAAGAATCAGGATTTTCAAGGTTTGGAGGTAACTGCCTCTGGTTTGTATTTTTTTCACTTACACAAAATACAATATTGCAGGAGGGGCCGAGGAAATGATGGATTGGTGTGTTACGGAGGGCAAGGACTGTGTTTAGGTGATGCTTGTTGTGTGTCTTCCCTGAAAGAGGGAATGGAAACACGGTTGTTCCTCCGGCTGGGTCAGGAGGTGCCTGCTGGGCTCTGTGGAGGTGACAAGGACGAGACACACATGAAGCAAAGAGACCAGTGACCTCTGTTTTCTGGGCCCTGCTCAATGTTATGCAAATCTTTCTGGAAAAAAAAAAAAAAAAGGGCTGAAAATACGATTATCTTCTGATTTAATAACATCCCATTGTCTGCTGTCTGAAAGTGGAGAGGGGATGTGAAAAGACAATTACTTGGGATTGTTCAAATTTGTCTGTGCTGGTTTTGTATTACATTAATCCAGTTCTTCAGGAGTTCTACAGCTCATCCACAGGGGCAAGAATGGATTTGGTTCTGACCCTTTTAGCATGATTTAGCTTCTGGTTCTGAGATTTTTTTTTTTTTTTTTTGGTCTTCTTTATTTCTGTTTCCTCTGAAACAGTGGGAACAGGCCACAGCCAGACACAGGATGCTGAGCAAAGCACTTCTGCTCCTCGTGGTATTAAAATCTCCTGGCTGCCTGGTGGATAGATCATTTCTCCATGCTCTGGATTAAACAAATGCTCTGGTTTAGGGGGCAGGAACGACTTCTCTCAGGTCACGAGGATGAGGAGTTGGGAGCAGGCACGGGATCACTGCGGATTTCCCCAGCACATTCCCTGGGATTGCAGGAAACCCCACATTAGTGATGGCCTTGCAGATCACAATGGTGAGTTTGTGTCTCAGAAGGGGCTGGGAGGTTTGGGAGTGGGTGCCCTGGGAACCTCCCTGGGCTAAAACCCTCTCGTTTTCCTGAAGGAACAAGGAACTGGTGTGGGTGTTGAGAGTGGGCCATTGCACTTCTCTGATCCCAAAGCTTCCTAAGCCACCCTGTTCCCTTTAGCATGACAAAGGAGGGTTTCCTGAGTGTCTCTGGCCTGATTTTCCCTAAACCCTGGAGCTGGTGGTGCCTCCTGCACCTCCTGCCTCTCGGTGGGCTCTGAGCTCCATTTCCCCCACCAAGCCTCAGAGACATTAAACAGCAGAGCACAGTAGAACCTAAATTTGAGCTGCTCAGGTCCATGGGGGAATTGAGTTACTGCTAACTGTGAGAGCTGTACCTGGCAGTGGTGCAGAGGCAGCTCACACATCCCCTTAACCTGGCTGCAGCCAAAGGCTTTGCCATTTGCCTTGTGATAAAGGACTTTATCAGTAAATTACAGCAGGGCTTGGAGCCTTTCAAAGACACGTTTTTTTCCCCTCCCTTACTTTTAAGAAAAAAATCAGTAAAAAGGGCAATTCAGGCTGGAGTCCCTGGAGGGAGTTTTGAGTTCTGCACATGATTTTGGCCACAGGGAGAAGGTCTGGATGACACTCAGGAGATTGCAGAGCTACCTGCTGCTCCCAGAGCCAAGAGGAATGTTCCTGCGGAACGCTGGAACATGGCAGGGAGCGAGGGAGGGGATTACAAATCATCCAGGCCTTTTTGGTGACCAAAAGCCATTCAGACTTCTTGAAGTGAATGCAGATTTCACAGCTGTCTCTGCTAAATGACTTACAAGGTCCAAGCTTTCCTCTGGGTGGTCTTTTCCCCCGGTATCTCCTCTCCCCCTGTCACTCTGCCTGGCCCTGTCGAGCTGCAGCAGGACCCAGGGCTGTGCAGATCGTTCCTCTGACACAAACACTGTGGGGGCTGCTTTGGGACCTTTTCCTTAATTTATCTTATCGATACCAGTCTTGGCACAGGGACAATCTTGGCTTCCAGAAGCCTCAGCTCAAACTCACAACTCCCTTTCCCAAGCAGTTTTCCCAGCCTGGGAACTGAGGCTAATCTGGATCTCTGCAGCCCACCCGCTTCCCACCACGGCCCTGCCTGACAATCCCTGCTCAGCTGCCCTGGACCTGCACAGGACGGGCTCTTTCCTTCTGTTAATCATCCCAGAATCATGGGATGGGTTGGTTTGGAAGGGATCTTAGAGATCATCTCGTTCCACCCCCGTGTCACGGGCAGGGACACCTTCTACTGGACCAGGTTGCTCCAAGCCCCTGGAACACTGAGGCCAGAATTGCCTCCTGGTTGCCCAACAATCTAACAATAATTAAATAGAACACGAGCAAAAACATTCATCCTCCAGGATGAGCTTTGCCTAAATACTGTTGCATTTCAAATATAACATAAAATAACGTTCTATTTCTGTTGCCACATCTCTAGGAGGACAGAAGGCCTTTCATTACTTGTAAGAGAGATGAGGACAGACTTTTTAGTAGGGCTGTAGTGACAGGACAAGGAATGATGGTTTTTAACCAAAGAAATGCAGATTCAGACTAGACAAAAGGAAGAAATGTTTTAAAATGAGGGTGGGGAGGCCCTGGCACAGGTTGCCTAGAGGAGCTGTGGCTGCCCCTGGATCCCTGGAAGTGCCCAAGGCCAGGTTGGACGGGGCTTGGAGCAACCTGGGCTGGTGGAAGGTGTCCCTGCCCATGGGGTGGAACTGGATGAGTTTTAAGGTCTTTTCCAACCCAAACCAGGCTGGGATTCTGTGATTTCAGAGGGGCTCAGCCCTTCACTGAGCACTGGAACCAGCTTTTCACTGAGTATGTGACAAGGCTTCAAATGGGACTGTGTAGTTTGGGGAGGAGCAAAGTCAAAGGTGTTTTGGTGAGCGTGTGTGTGTATACAAAGCATGGAAAGAAAGGCTCCTTCCATAGCCTTGGAGCAGGTTTGATGGGATCTGCACTGAGCAGGGAGCTCTGGAGTCAGGGATCAGGACGTGGCCTGGGATCAGCTTCCCCCCAGCCCAGCACATGCTTCAACTCCTGAACTGCGAGCGATTTCCATGGGGTGGTGTCAGGTGTCCAGCCCAGCCTTGCCTGGACGACGGGGAGAGAGAGGGAATCGTTTTCTCCAGCCCCAAGAAAGCAGCAGAGCGCTGCTCACAGTAACACATTAGCACTTAAATCCCCCTCATTCCTACGGAATGAAATGGATACTGATAATTATTAATGGGCAATAAACTTGCAGACTGGAGAGGCAAAGTTCAGCCAGCCACGGACAGATGAGTATTTGCAAATATGTCAGCCCAGTGGAAAAATTCTGCTCAAGTCCTGTTACTGGGAGTAAATGCTCTTGGGTATTGTTCGAGGGAAATTTGTTTTAGGGAAAAAGCTGATGTCAGGAAAGTGAAATTGTTCTGGGTATTGAAGGGTAAAAAAACATTGCTGCTTCTTTATGGCACTTGAAATTCAGTGATTAAAACAGGGTTCTAAGAAGACTTTGGGATTCACTGAAATAACAATTTCCAAGTAGAAATGGAGACTTCTCCAGCTTTCCTTTTTTCTTGTTAATAAATAAAATGTTTTCATTCGGCTTTTTTTATTTTAAGTATTTGTAGGTTTTCTTGTAATGTTTCCAAGCACAGCCATTTAGGAATTTCTATACCATTTTTTTTTTAATTGTTTTGCCTTTGACTTTTGGTTTGGGATTTTTTTATTATTATTATTTTTGGGATGTTAAAATACCGCTTTGAAATACTGGAATTCCCAATAAATTGTAATTAGTCTGAATCCCTTTGGCTGACAACTGCCCATGTAAGGAGTCTATGATGGGGCACATTTATCGTGCTTTTCCAGTGGGTTTGTCCCTCTAGCTTTGTGTGGAATCTGGTCTGGAATTTGGTCCCCAGGAGCTCCTCCCAGTTATTCCAGTACTGGATGGAAGACTGTTCACAGCAGTGATGGATATTTAGTCTTTGGATAGGGATTGTCTGAGCAAATTCGAGGCCATCAGGCTCAGTGAATAATTTCCTGACTGCACAACTTCATTCCAAGGAATCTGCTCTCCACCACTGCAGATACTTCAAGGTCAGGTAGTTGCCCGAGTTCTCTTTAATTGCTGAGCTGCTTCCTTGGCAGCTGACACATTTCAGGCCACCACTGTGCACCAGGGAGGTGCCCTTGACCGCCTGTGAGCCAGGGAAGTGGGAAGGACATTTCCCATCTCCCAGGCCCTCCTGGAAAGGCAGCCGAGGGTTTGGCCGGATTCCAGGGGAGCCGATGACCGAGCCTGACCCGTCCTGCCCGTGGCTGACAGATCGTTATGGGCAGCAAAACAGGCAGATGGCTGAGAAGGGGAAACCTTTTCCAGCCTGGGATCAGTGTCCCCTGGCCAGCTGGCTGCCTGTGCTCCCTTCATCCCCACAACTTGGAAATTTATGTGATCAGTGGACCGGAACCAACTCCGGGAGCCTTTTAAGGGTCTTCCATCATCCCAGGAATGAAATAGCTGAGGTTTTAGGGCTGACTGTTTGTCCACAAATCTCGGCTGCCTTTTTCATGTGGCACCTGAAAATCTTGGATGAGTTTAACGCTGCTGTGACCCGACCTTCCTCCCCGCTCCTGACACACCCACCACAGCCCTCTGCACGCTTGGACCAGGTGAAAAAAAAAAAAACCCTTGCTGCTCTTGTGTTTCTCTTGTTTGCTTCCAAATGACAAAGCAGGTCTGAATTTTCCCAGGAAAACCCTCTTTTGTGAGACTCCTTTGGGGCTGGCTGGGTGCAAGGGGAAGCCTTAAGGAGAGACCCTTGGGTGCTCCTGCGGGTCCATCCGCGGCC